>NW_027440845.1:0-57934 GCF_031893055.1 Leptodactylus fuscus | reverse complement strand
CAAGTTGCAAGATCACACAGCTAGCCTATGATGGGCTGTCACTAGATAGGCTTAACTGTCAACTTTCCCATGGCTGCGACCTTCTCAGCCAGAGCTACACTCAAGAATACACGATCAATGAAACCCTATGGGGAAAATCAAACTCCGACATGATACAAGTTGCAAGATCACCCAGCTAGCCTATGATGGGCTGTCACTAGATAGGCTTAACTGTCAACTTTCCCATGGCTGCGTCGTTCTCAGCCCGAGCTACACTCAAGAGTACACGATCAATGAAGCGCTACGGGGAAAATTAAACTCCTGCTTGATAGAAGTTGCCGAGTAAACGATCAATGAAACCCTATGGGGAAAATCCAACTCCGGCATGATACAAGTTGCAAGATCACCCAGCTAGCCTATTATGGGCTGTCACTAGATAGGCTTAACTGTCAACTTTCCCATGGCTGGGACCTTCTCAGCCAGAGCTACACTCAAGAATACACGATCAATGAAACCCTATGGGGAAAATCAAACTCCGACATGATACAAGTTGCAAGATCACCCAGCTAGCCTATGATGGGCTGTCACTAGATATGCTTAACTGTCAACTTTCCCATGGCTGCGTCGTTCTCAGCCCGAGCTACACTCAAGAGTACACGATCAATGAAGCGCTATGGGGAAAATTAAACTCCTGCTTGATAGAAGTTGCCGAGTAAACGATCAATGAAACTCTATGGGGAAAATCCAACTCCGGCATGATACAAGTTGCAAGATCACCCAGCTAGCCTATGATGGGCTGTCACTAGATAGGCTTAACTGTCAACTTTCCCATGGCTGCGACCTTCTCAGCCAGAGCTACACTCAAGAATACACGATCAATGAAACCCTATGGGGAAAATCAAACTCCGACATGATACAAGTTGCAAGATCACCCAGCTAGCCTATGATGGGCTGTCACTAGATAGGCTTAACTGTCAACTTTCCCATGGCTGCGACCTTCTCAGCCAGAGCTACACTCAAGAATACACGATCAATGAAACCCTATGGGGAAAATCAAACTCCGACATGATACAAGTTGCAAGATCACCCAGCTAGCCTATGATGGGCTGTCACTAGATAGGCTTAACTGTCAACTTTCCCATGGCTGCGTCGTTCTCAGCCCGAGCTACACTCAAGAGTACACGATCAATGAAGCGCTATGGGGAAAATTAAACTCCTGCTTGATAGAAGTTGCCGAGTAAACGATCAATGAAACTCTATGGGGAAAATCCATCTCCGGCATGATACAAGTTGCAAGATCACCCAGCTAGCCTATGATGGGCTGTCACTAGATAGGCTTAACTGTCAACTTTCCCATGGCTGGGACCTTCTCAGCCAGAGCTACACTCAAGAATACACGATCAATGAAACCCTATGGGGAAAATCAAACTCCGACATGATACAAGTTGCAAGATCACCCAGCTAGCCTATGATGGGCTGTCACTAGATAGGCTTAACTGTCAACTTTCCCATGGCTGCGTCGTTCTCAGCCCGAGCTACACTCAAGAGTACACGATCAATGAAGCGCTATGGGGAAAATTAAACTCCTGCTTGATAGAAGTTGCCGAGTAAACGATCAATGAAACTCTATGGGGAAAATCCAACTCCGGCATGATACAAGTTGCAAGATCACCCAGCTAGCCTATGATGGGCTGTCACTAGATAGGCTTAACTGTCAACTTTCCCATGGCTGGGACCTTCTCAGCCAGAGCTACACTCAAGAATACACGATCAATGAAACCCTATGGGGAAAATCAAACTCCGACATGATACAAGTTGCAAGATCACCCAGCTAGCCTATGATGGGCTGTCACTAGATAGGCTTAACTGTCAACTTTCCCATGGCTGCGACCTTCTCAGCCAGAGCTACACTCAAGAATACACGATCAATGAAACCCTATGGGGAAAATCAAACTCCGACATGATACAAGTTGCAAGATCACCCAGCTAGCCTATGATGGGCTGTCACTAGATAGGCTTAACTGTCAACTTTCCCATGGCTGCGACCTTCTCAGCCAGAGCTACACTCAAGAATACACGATCAATGAAACCCTATGGGGAAAATCAAACTCCGACATGATACAAGTTGCAAGATCACCCAGCTAGCCTATGATGGGCTGTCACTAGATAGGCTTAACTGTCAACTTTCCCATGGCTGCGTCGTTCTCAGCCCGAGCTACACTCAAGAGTACACGATCAATGAAGCGCTATGGGGAAAATTAAACTCCTGCTTGATAGAAGTTGCCGAGTAAACGATCAATGAAACATTATGGGGAAAATCCAACTCCGGCATAATACAAGTTGCAAGATCACCCAGCTAGCCTATGATGGGCTGTCACTAGATAGGCTTAACTGTCAACTTTCCCATGGCTGGGACCTTCTCAGCCAGAGCTACACTCAAGAATACACGATCAATGAAACCCTATGGGGAAAATCAAACTCCGACATGATACAAGTTGCAAGATCACCCAGCTAGCCTATGATGGGCTGTCACTAGATAGGCTTAACTGTCAACTTTCCCATGGCTGCGTCGTTCTCAGCCCGAGCTACACTCAAGAGTACACGATCAATGAAGCGCTATGGGGAAAATTAAACTCCTGCTTGATAGAAGTTGCCGAGTAAACGATCAATGAAACTCTATGGGGAAAATCCAACTCCGGCATGATACAAGTTGCAAGATCACCCAGCTAGCCTATGATGGGCTGTCACTAGATAGGCTTAACTGTCAACTTTCCCATGGCTGCGACCTTCTCAGCCAGAGCTACACTCAAGAATACACGATCAATGAAACCCTATGGGGAAAATCAAACTCCGACATGATACAAGTTGCAAGATCACCCAGCTAGCCTATGATGGGCTGTCACTAGATAGGCTTAACTGTCAACTTTCCCATGGCTGCGACCTTCTCAGCCAGAGCTACACTCAAGAATACACGATCAATGAAACCCTATGGGGAAAATCAAACTCCGACATGATACAAGTTGCAAGATCACCCAGCTAGCCTATGATGGACTGTCACTAGATATGCTTAACTGTCAACTTTCCCATGGCTGCGTCGTTCTCAGCCCGAGCTACACTCAAGAGTACACGATCAATGAAGCGCTATGGGGAAAATTAAACTCCTGCTTGATAGAAGTTGCCGAGTAAACGATCAATGAAACTCTATGGGGAAAATCCAACTCCGGCATGATACAAGTTGCAAGATCACCCAGCTAGCCTATGATGGGCTGTCACTGGATAGGCTTAACTGTCAACTTTCCCATGGCTGCGACCTTCTCAGCCAGAGCTACACTCAAGAATACACGATCAATGAAACCCTATGGGGAAAATCAAACTCCGACATGATACAAGTTGCAAGATCACCCAGCTAGCCTATGATGGGCTGTCACTAGATAGGCTTAACTGTCAACTTTCCCATGGCTGCGACCTTCTCAGCCAGAGCTACACTCAAGAATACACGATCAATGAAACCCTATGGGGAAAATCAAACTCCGACATGATACAAGTTGCAAGATCACCCAGCTAGCCTATGATGGGCTGTCACTAGATAGGCTTAACTGTCAACTTTCCCATGGCTGCGTCGTTCTCAGCCCGAGCTACACTCAAGAGTACACGATCAATGAAGCGCTATGGGGAAAATTAAACTCCTGCTTGATAGAAGTTGCCGAGTAAACGATCAATGAAACTCTATGGGGAAAATCCAACTCCGGCATGATACAAGTTGCAAGATCACCCAGCTAGCCTATGATGGGCTGTCACTAGATAGGCTTAACTGTCAACTTTCCCACGGCTGGGACCTTCTCAGCCAGAGCTACACTCAAGAATACACGATCAATGAAACCCTATGGGGAAAATCAAACTCCGACATGATACAAGTTGCAAGATCACCCAGCTAGCCTATGATGGGCTGTCACTAGATAGGCTTAACTGTCAACTTTCCCATGGCTGCGTCGTTCTCAGCCCGAGCTACACTCAAGAGTACACGATCAATGAAGCGCTACGGGGAAAATTAAACTCCTGCTTGATAGAAGTTGCCGAGTAAACGATCAATGAAACCCTATGGGGAAAATCCAACTCCGGCATGATACAAGTTGCAAGATCACCCAGCTAGCCTATTATGGGCTGTCACTAGATAGGCTTAACTGTCAACTTTCCCATGGCTGGGACCTTCTCAGCCAGAGCTACACTCAAGAATACACGATCAATGAAACCCTATGGGGAAAATCAAACTCCGACATGATACAAGTTGCAAGATCACCCAGCTAGCCTATGATGGGCTGTCACTAGATATGCTTAACTGTCAACTTTCCCATGGCTGCGTCGTTCTCAGCCCGAGCTACACTCAAGAGTACACGATCAATGAAGCGCTATGGGGAAAATTAAACTCCTGCTTGATAGAAGTTGCCGAGTAAACGATCAATGAAACTCTATGGGGAAAATCCAACTCCGGCATGATACAAGTTGCAAGATCACCCAGCTAGCCTATGATGGGCTGTCACTAGATAGGCTTAACTGTCAACTTTCCCATGGCTGCGACCTTCTCAGCCAGAGCTACACTCAAGAATACACGATCAATGAAACCCTATGGGGAAAATCAAACTCCGACATGATACAAGTTGCAAGATCACCCAGCTAGCCTATGATGGGCTGTCACTAGATAGGCTTAACTGTCAACTTTCCCATGGCTGCGACCTTCTCAGCCAGAGCTACACTCAAGAATACACGATCAATGAAACCCTATGGGGAAAATCAAACTCCGACATGATACAAGTTGCAAGATCACCCAGCTAGCCTATGATGGGCTGTCACTAGATAGGCTTAACTGTCAACTTTCCCATGGCTGCGTCGTTCTCAGCCCGAGCTACACTCAAGAGTACACGATCAATGAAGCGCTATGGGGAAAATTAAACTCCTGCTTGATAGAAGTTGCCGAGTAAACGATCAATGAAACTCTATGGGGAAAATCCATCTCCGGCATGATACAAGTTGCAAGATCACCCAGCTAGCCTATGATGGGCTGTCACTAGATAGGCTTAACTGTCAACTTTCCCATGGCTGGGACCTTCTCAGCCAGAGCTACACTCAAGAATACACGATCAATGAAACCCTATGGGGAAAATCAAACTCCGACATGATACAAGTTGCAAGATCACCCAGCTAGCCTATGATGGGCTGTCACTAGATAGGCTTAACTGTCAACTTTCCCATGGCTGCGTCGTTCTCAGCCCGAGCTACACTCAAGAGTACACGATCAATGAAGCGCTATGGGGAAAATTAAACTCCTGCTTGATAGAAGTTGCCGAGTAAACGATCAATGAAACTCTATGGGGAAAATCCAACTCCGGCATGATACAAGTTGCAAGATCACCCAGCTAGCCTATGATGGGCTGTCACTAGATAGGCTTAACTGTCAACTTTCCCATGGCTGGGACCTTCTCAGCCAGAGCTACACTCAAGAATACACGATCAATGAAACCCTATGGGGAAAATCAAACTCCGACATGATACAAGTTGCAAGATCACCCAGCTAGCCTATGATGGGCTGTCACTAGATAGGCTTAACTGTCAACTTTCCCATGGCTGCGACCTTCTCAGCCAGAGCTACACTCAAGAATACACGATCAATGAAACCCTATGGGGAAAATCAAACTCCGACATGATACAAGTTGCAAGATCACCCAGCTAGCCTATGATGGGCTGTCACTAGATAGGCTTAACTGTCAACTTTCCCATGGCTGCGACCTTCTCAGCCAGAGCTACACTCAAGAATACACGATCAATGAAACCCTATGGGGAAAATCAAACTCCGACATGATACAAGTTGCAAGATCACCCAGCTAGCCTATGATGGGCTGTCACTAGATAGGCTTAACTGTCAACTTTCCCATGGCTGCGTCGTTCTCAGCCCGAGCTACACTCAAGAGTACACGATCAATGAAGCGCTACGGGGAAAATTAAACTCCTGCTTGATAGAAGTTGCCGAGTAAACGATCAATGAAACATTATGGGGAAAATCCAACTCCGGCATGATACAAGTTGCAAGATCACCCAGCTAGCCTATGATGGGCTGTCACTAGATAGGCTTAACTGTCAACTTTCCCATGGCTGGGACCTTCTCAGCCAGAGCTACACTCAAGAATACACGATCAATGAAACCCTATGGGGAAAATCAAACTCCGACATGATACAAGTTGCAAGATCACCCAGCTAGCCTATGATGGGCTGTCACTAGATAGGCTTAACTGTCAACTTTCCCATGGCTGCGACCTTCTCAGCCAGAGCTACACTCAAGAATACACGATCAATGAAACCCTATGGGGAAAATCAAACTCCGACATGATACAAGTTGCAAGATCACCCAGCTAGCCTATGATGGGCTGTCACTAGATAGGCTTAACTGTCAACTTTCCCATGGCTGCGTCGTTCTCAGCCCGAGCTACACTCAAGAGTACACGATCAATGAAGCGCTACGGGGAAAATTAAACTCCTGCTTGATAGAAGTTGCCGAGTAAACGATAAATGAAACCCTATGGGGAAAATCCAACTCCGGCATGATACAACTTGCAAGATCACCCAGCTAGCCTATGATGGGCTGTCACTAGATAGGCTTAACTGTCAACTTTCCCATGGCTGCGACCTTCTCAGCCAGAGCTACACTCAAGAAAACACGATCAATGAAACCCTATGGGGAAAATCAAACTCCGACATGATACAAGTTGCAAGATCACCCAGCTAGCCTATGATGGGCTGTCACTAGATAGGCTTAACTGTCAACTTTCCCATGGCTGCGTCGTTCTCAGCCCGAGCTACACTCAAGAGTACACGATCAATGAAGCGCTATGGGGAAAATTAAACTCCTGCTTGATAGAAGTTGCCGAGTAAACGATCAATGAAACTCTATGGGGAAAATCCAACTCCGGCATGATACAAGTTGCAAGATCACCCAGCTAGCCTATGATGGGCTGTCACTAGATAGGCTTAACTGTCAACCTTCCCATGGCTGGGACCTTCTCAGCCAGAGCTACACTCAAGAATACACGATCAATGAAACCCTATGGGGAAAATCAAACTCCGACATGATACAAGTTGCAAGATCACCCAGCTAGCCTATGATGGGCTGTCACTAGATAGGCTTAACTGTCAACTTTCCCATGGCTGCGACCTTCTCAGCCAGAGCTACACTCAAGAATACACGATCAATGAAACCCTATGGGGAAAATCAAACTCCGACATGATACAAGTTGCAAGATCACCCAGCTAGCCTATGATGGGCTGTCACTAGATAGGCTTAACTGTCAACATTCCCATGGCTGCGACCTTCTCAGCCAGAGCTACACTCAAGAATACACGATCAATGAAACCCTATGGGGAAAATCAAACTCCGACATGATACAAGTTGCAAGATCACCCAGCTAGCCTATGATGGGCTGTCACTAGATAGGCTTAACTGTCAACTTTCCCATGGCTGCGTCGTTCTCAGCCCGAGCTACACTCAAGAGTACACGATCAATGAAGCGCTACGGGGAAAATTAAACTCCTGCTTGATAGAAGTTGCCGAGTAAACGATCAATGAAACCCTATGGGGAAAATCCAACTCCGACATGATACAAGTTGCAAGATCACCCAGCTAGCCTATGATGGGCTGTCACTAGATATGCTTAACTGTCAACTTTCCCATGGCTGCGTCGTTCTCAGCCCGAGCTACACTCAAGAGTACACGATCAATGAAGCGCTATGGGGAAAATTAAACTCCTGCTTGATAGAAGTTGCCGAGTAAACGATCAATGAAACTCTATGGGGAAAATCCAACTCCGGCATGATACAAGTTGCAAGATCACCCAGCTAGCCTATGATGGGCTGTCACTAGATAGGCTTAACTGTCAACTTTCCCATGGCTGCGACCTTCTCAGCCAGAGCTACACTCAAGAATACACGATCAATGAAACCCTATGGGGAAAATCAAACTCCGACATGATACAAGTTGCAAGATCACCCAGCTAGCCTATGATGGGCTGTCACTAGATAGGCTTAACTGTCAACTTTCCCATGGCTGCGACCTTCTCAGCCAGAGCTACACTCAAGAATACACGATCAATGAAACCCTATGGGGAAAATCAAACTCCGACATGATACAAGTTGCAAGATCACCCAGCTAGCCTATGATGGGCTGTCACTAGATAGGCGTAACTGTCAACTTTCCCATGGCTGCGTCGTTCTCAGCCCGAGCTACACTCAAGAGTACACGATCAATGAAGCGCTATGGGGAAAATTAAACTCCTGCTTGATAGAAGTTGCCGAGTAAACGATCAATGAAACTCTATGGGGAAAATCCATCTCCGGCATGATACAAGTTGCAAGATCACCCAGCTAGCCTATGATGGGCTGTCACTAGATAGGCTTAACTGTCAACTTTCCCATGGCTGGGACCTTCTCAGCCAGAGCTACACTCAAGAATACACGATCAATGAAACCCTATGGGGAAAATCAAACTCCGACATGATACAAGTTGCAAGATCACCCAGCTAGCCTATGATGGGCTGTCACTAGATAGGCTTAACTGTCAACTTTCCCATGGCTGCGTCGTTCTCAGCCCGAGCTACACTCAAGAGTACACGATCAATGAAGCGCTATGGGGAAAATTAAACTCCTGCTTGATAGAAGTTGCCGAGTAAACGATCAATGAAACTCTATGGGGAAAATCCAACTCCGGCATGATACAAGTTGCAAGATCACCCAGCTAGCCTATGATGGGCTGTCACTAGATAGGCTTAACTGTCAACTTTCCCATGGCTGGGACCTTCTCAGCCAGAGCTACACTCAAGAATACACGATCAATGAAACCCTATGGGGAAAATCAAACTCCGACATGATACAAGTTGCAAGATCACCCAGCTAGCCTATGATGGGCTGTCACTAGATAGGCTTAACTGTCAACTTTCCCATGGCTGCGACCTTCTCAGCCAGAGCTACACTCAAGAATACACGATCAATGAAACCCTATGGGGAAAATCAAACTCCGACATGATACAAGTTGCAAGATCACCCAGCTAGCCTATGATGGGCTGTCACTAGATAGGCTTAACTGTCAACTTTCCCATGGCTGCGACCTTCTCAGCCAGAGCTACACTCAAGAATACACGATCAATGAAACCCTATGGGGAAAATCAAACTCCGACATGATACAAGTTGCAAGATCACCCAGCTAGCCTATGATGGGCTGTCACTAGATAGGCTTAACTGTCAACTTTCCCATGGCTGCGTCGTTCTCAGCCCGAGCTACACTCAAGAGTACACGATCAATGAAGCGCTACGGGGAAAATTAAACTCCTGCTTGATAGAAGTTGCCGAGTAAACGATCAATGAAACATTATGGGGAAAATCCAACTCCGGCATGATACAAGTTGCAAGATCACCCAGCTAGCCTATGATGGGCTGTCACTAGATAGGCTTAACTGTCAACTTTCCCATGGCTGGGACCTTCTCAGCCAGAGCTACACTCAAGAATACACGATCAATGAAACCCTATGGGGAAAATCAAACTCCGACATGATACAAGTTGCAAGATCACCCAGCTAGCCTATGATGGGCTGTCACTAGATAGGCTTAACTGTCAACTTTCCCATGGCTGCGACCTTCTCAGCCAGAGCTACACTCAAGAATACACGATCAATGAAACCCTATGGGGAAAATCAAACTCCGACATGATACAAGTTGCAAGATCACCCAGCTAGCCTATGATGGGCTGTCACTAGATAGGCTTAACTGTCAACTTTCCCATGGCTGCGTCGTTCTCAGCCCGAGCTACACTCAAGAGTACACGATCAATGAAGCGCTACGGGGAAAATTAAACTCCTGCTTGATAGAAGTTGCCGAGTAAACGATAAATGAAACCCTATGGGGAAAATCCAACTCCGGCATGATACAACTTGCAAGATCACCCAGCTAGCCTATGATGGGCTGTCACTAGATAGGCTTAACTGTCAACTTTCCCATGGCTGCGACCTTCTCAGCCAGAGCTACACTCAAGAAAACACGATCAATGAAACCCTATGGGGAAAATCAAACTCCGACATGATACAAGTTGCAAGATCACCCAGCTAGCCTATGATGGGCTGTCACTAGATAGGCTTAACTGTCAACTTTCCCATGGCTGCGTCGTTCTCAGCCCGAGCTACACTCAAGAGTACACGATCAATGAAGCGCTATGGGGAAAATTAAACTCCTGCTTGATAGAAGTTGCCGAGTAAACGATCAATGAAACTCTATGGGGAAAATCCAACTCCGGCATGATACAAGTTGCAAGATCACCCAGCTAGCCTATGATGGGCTGTCACTAGATAGGCTTAACTGTCAACCTTCCCATGGCTGGGACCTTCTCAGCCAGAGCTACACTCAAGAATACACGATCAATGAAACCCTATGGGGAAAATCAAACTCCGACATGATACAAGTTGCAAGATCACCCAGCTAGCCTATGATGGGCTGTCACTAGATAGGCTTAACTGTCAACTTTCCCATGGCTGCGACCTTCTCAGCCAGAGCTACACTCAAGAATACACGATCAATGAAACCCTATGGGGAAAATCAAACTCCGACATGATACAAGTTGCAAGATCACCCAGCTAGCCTATGATGGGCTGTCACTAGATAGGCTTAACTGTCAACATTCCCATGGCTGCGACCTTCTCAGCCAGAGCTACACTCAAGAATACACGATCAATGAAACCCTATGGGGAAAATCAAACTCCGACATGATACAAGTTGCAAGATCACCCAGCTAGCCTATGATGGGCTGTCACTAGATAGGCTTAACTGTCAACTTTCCCATGGCTGCGTCGTTCTCAGCCCGAGCTACACTCAAGAGTACACGATCAATGAAGCGCTACGGGGAAAATTAAACTCCTGCTTGATAGAAGTTGCCGAGTAAACGATCAATGAAACCCTATGGGGAAAATCCAACTCCGGCATGATACAAGTTGCAAGATCACCCAGCTAGCCTATGATGGGCTGTCACTAGATAGGCTTAACTGTCAACTTTCCCATGGCTGCGACCTTCTCAGCCAGAGCTACACTCAAGAATACACGATCAATGAAACCCTATGGGGAAAATCAAACTCCGACATGATACAAGTTGCAAGATCACCCAGCTAGCCTATGATGGACTGTCACTAGATATGCTTAACTGTCAACTTTCCCATGGCTGCGTCGTTCTCAGCCCGAGCTACACTCAAGAGTACACGATCAATGAAGCGCTACGGGGAAAATTAAACTCCTGCTTGATAGAAGTTGCCGAGTAAACGATCAATGAAACTCTATGGGGAAAATCCAACTCCGGCATGAGACAAGTTGCAAGATCACCCAGCTAGCCTATGATGGGCTGTCACTAGATAGGCTTAACTGTCAACTTTCCCATGGCTGCGACCTTCTCAGCCAGAGCTACACTCAAGAATACACGATCAATGAAACCCTATGGGGAAAATCAAACTCCGACATGATACAAGTTGCAAGATCACCCAGCTAGCCTATGATGGGCTGTCACTAGATAGGCTTAACTGTCAACTTTCCCATGGCTGCGACCTTCTCAGCCAGAGCTACACTCAAGAATACACGATCAATGAAACCCTATGGGGAAAATCAAACTCCGACATGATACAAGTTGCAAGATCACCCAGCTAGCCTATGATGGGCTGTCACTAGATAGGCTTAACTGTCAACTTTCCCATGGCTGCGTCGTTCTCAGCCCGAGCTACACTCAAGAGTACACGATCAATGAAGCGCTATGGGGAAAATTAAACTCCTGCTTGATAGAAGTTGCCGAGTAAACGATCAATGAAACATTATGGGGAAAATCCAACTCCGGCATAATACAAGTTGCAAGATCACCCAGCTAGCCTATGATGGGCTGTCACTAGATAGGCTTAACTGTCAACTTTCCCATGGCTGGGACCTTCTCAGCCAGAGCTACACTCAAGAATACACGATCAATGAAACCCTATGGGGAAAATCAAACTCCGACATGATACAAGTTGCAAGATCACCCAGCTAGCCTATGATGGGCTGTCACTAGATAGGCTTAACTGTCAACTTTCCCATGGCTGCGACCTTCTCAGCCAGAGCTACACTCAAGAATACACGATCAATGAAACCCTATGGGGAAAATCAAACTCCGACATGATACAAGTTGCAAGATCACCCAGCTAGCCTATGATGGGCTGTCACTAGATAGGCTTAACTGTCAACTTTCCCATGGCTGCGTCGTTCTCAGCCCGAGCTACACTCAAGAGTACACGATCAATGAAGCGCTACGGGGAAAATTAAACTCCTGCTTGATAGAAGTTGCCGAGTAAACGATAAATGAAACCCTATGGGGAAAATCCAACTCCGGCATGATACAAGTTGCAAGATCACCCAGCTAGCCTATGATGGGCTGTCACTAGATAGGCTTAACTGTCAACTTTCCCATGGCTGCGACCTTCTCAGCCAGAGCTACACTCAAGAATACACGATCAATGAAACCCTATGGGGAAAATCAAACTCCGACATGATACAAGTTGCAAGATCACCCAGCTAGCCTATGATGGGCTGTCACTAGATAGGCTTAACTGTCAACTTTCCCATGGCTGCGTCGTTCTCAGCCCGAGCTACACTCAAGAGTACACGATCAATGAAGCGCTATGGGGAAAATTAAACTCCTGCTTGATAGAAGTTGCCGAGTAAACGATCAATGAAACTCTATGGGGAAAATCCAACTCCGGCATGATACAAGTTGCAAGATCACCCAGCTAGCCTATGATGGGCTGTCACTAGATAGGCTTAACTGTCAACTTTCCCATGGCTGGGACCTTCTCAGCCAGAGCTACACTCAAGAATACACGATCAATGAAACCCTATGGGGAAAATCAAACTCCGACATGATACAAGTTGCAAGATCACCCAGCTAGCCTATGATGGGCTGTCACTAGATAGGCTTAACTGTCAACTTTCCCATGGCTGCGACCTTCTCAGCCAGAGCTTCACTCAAGAATACACGATCAATGAAACCCTATGGGGAAAATCAAACTCCGACATGATACAAGTTGCAAGATCACCCAGCTAGCCTATGATGGGCTGTCACTAGATAGGCTTAACTGTCAACTTTCCCATGGCTGCGTCGTTCTCAGCCCGAGCTACACTCAAGAGTACACGATCAATGAAGCGCTACGGGGAAAATTAAACTCCTGCTTGATAGAAGTTGCCGAGTAAACGATCAATGAAACCCTATGGGGAAAATCCAACTCCGGCATGATACAAGTTGCAAGATCACCCAGCTAGCCTATGATGGGCTGTCACTAGATAGGCTTAACTGTCAACTTTCCCATGGCTGCGACCTTCTCAGCCAGAGCTACACTCAAGAATACACGATCAATGAAACCCTATGGGGAAAATCAAACTCCGACATGATACAAGTTGCAAGATCACCCAGCTAGCCTATGATGGGCTGTCACTAGATATGCTTAACTGTCAACTTTCCCATGGCTGCGTCGTTCTCAGCCCGAGCTACACTCAAGAGTACACGATCAATGAAGCGCTATGGGGAAAATTAAACTCCTGCTTGATAGAAGTTGCCGAGTAAACGATCAATGAAACTCTATGGGGAAAATCCAGCTCCGGCATGATACAAGTTGCAAGATCACCCAGCTAGCCTATGATGGGCTGTCACTAGATAGGCTTAACTGTCAACTTTCCCATGGCTGCGACCTTCTCAGCCAGAGCTACACTCAAGAATACACGATCAATGAAACCCTATGGGGAAAATCAAACTCCGACATGATACAAGTTGCAAGATCACACAGCTAGCCTATGATGGGCTGTCACTAGATAGGCTTAACTGTCAACTTTCCCATGGCTGCGACCTTCTCAGCCAGAGCTACACTCAAGAATACACGATCAATGAAACCCTATGGGGAAAATCAAACTCCGACATGATACAAGTTGCAAGATCACCCAGCTAGCCTATGATGGGCTGTCACTAGATAGGCTTAACTGTCAACTTTCCCATGGCTGCGTCGTTCTCAGCCCGAGCTACACTCAAGAGTACACGATCAATGAAGCGCTATGGGGAAAATTAAACTCCTGCTTGATAGAAGTTGCCGAGTAAACGATCAATGAAACTCTATGGGGAAAATCCAACTCCGGCATGATACAAGTTGCAAGATCACCCAGCTAGCCTATGATGGGCTGTCACTAGATAGGCTTAACTGTCAACTTTCCCATGGCTGGGACCTTCTCAGCCAGAGCTACACTCAAGAATACACGATCAATGAAACCCTATGGGGAAAATCAAACTCCGACATGATACAAGTTGCAAGATCACCCAGCTAGCCTATGATGGGCTGTCACTAGATAGGCTTAACTGTCAACTTTCCCATGGCTGCGTCGTTCTCAGCCCGAGCTACACTCAAGAGTACACGATCAATGAAGCGCTACGGGGAAAATTAAACTCCTGCTTGATAGAAGTTGCCGAGTAAACGATCAATGAAACCCTATGGGGAAAATCCAACTCCGGCATGATACAAGTTGCAAGATCACCCAGCTAGCCTATGATGGGCTGTCACTAGATAGGCTTAACTGTCAACTTTCCCATGGCTGCGACCTTCTCAGCCAGAGCTACACTCAAGAATACACGATCAATGAAACCCTATGGGGAAAATCAAACTCCGACATGATACAAGTTGCAAGATCACCCAGCTAGCCTATGATGGGCTGTCACTAGATATGCTTAACTGTCAACTTTCCCATGGCTGCGTCGTTCTCAGCCCGAGCTACACTCAAGAGTACACGATCAATGAAGCGCTATGGGGAAAATTAAACTCCTGCTTGATAGAAGTTGCCGAGTAAACGATCAATGAAACTCTATGGGGAAAATCCAACTCCGGCATGATACAAGTTGCAAGATCACCCAGCTAGCCTATGATGGGCTGTCACTAGATAGGCTTAACTGTCAACTTTCCCATGGCTGCGACCTTCTCAGCCAGAGCTACACTCAAGAATACACGATCAATGAAACCCTATGGGGAAAATCAAACTCCGACATGATACAAGTTGCAAGATCACCCAGCTAGCCTATGATGGGCTGTCACTAGATAGGCTTAACTGTCAACTTTCCCATGGCTGCGACCTTCTCAGCCAGAGCTACACTCAAGAATACACGATCAATGAAACCCTATGGGGAAAATCAAACTCCGACATGATACAAGTTGCAAGATCACCCAGCTAGCCTATGATGGGCTGTCACTAGATAGGCTTAACTGTCAACTTTCCCATGGCTGCGTCGTTCTCAGCCCGAGCTACACTCAAGAGTACACGATCAATGAAGCGCTATGGGGAAAATTAAACTCCTGCTTGATAGAAGTTGCCGAGTAAACGATCAATGAAACTCTATGGGGAAAATCCATCTCCGGCATGATACAAGTTGCAAGATCACCCAGCTAGCCTATGATGGGCTTTCACTAGATAGGCTTAACTGTCAACTTTCCCATGGCTGGGACCTTCTCAGCCAGAGCTACACTCAAGAATACACGATCAATGAAACCCTATGGGGAAAATCAAACTCCGACATGATACAAGTTGCAAGATCACCCAGCTAGCCTATGATGGGCTGTCACTAGATAGGCTTAACTGTCAACTTTCCCATGGCTGCGTCGTTCTCAGCCCGAGCTACACTCAAGAGTACACGATCAATGAAGCGCTATGGGGAAAATTAAACTCCTGCTTGATAGAAGTTGCCGAGTAAACGATCAATGAAACATTATGGGGAAAATCCAACTCCGGCATAATACAAGTTGCAAGATCACCCAGCTAGCCTATGATGGGCTGTCACTAGATAGGCTTAACTGTCAACTTTCCCATGGCTGGGACCTTCTCAGCCAGAGCTACACTCAAGAATACACGATCAATGAAACCCTATGGGGAAAATCAAACTCCGACATGATACAAGTTGCAAGATCACCCAGCTAGCCTATGATGGGCTGTCACTAGATAGGCTTAACTGTCAACTTTCCCATGGCTGCGACCTTCTCAGCCAGAGCTACACTCAAGAATACACGATCAATGAAACCCTATGGGGAAAATCAAACTCCGACATGATACAAGTTGCAAGATCACCCAGCTAGCCTATGATGGGCTGTCACTAGATAGGCTTAACTGTCAACTTTCCCATGGCTGCGTCGTTCTCAGCCCGAGCTACACTCAAGAGTACACGATCAATGAAGCGCTATGGGGAAAATTAAACTCCTGCTTGATAGAAGTTGCCGAGTAAACGATCAATGAAACTCTATGGGGAAAATCCAACTCCGGCATGATACAAGTTGCAAGATCACCCAGCTAGCCTATGATGGGCTGTCACTAGATAGGCTTAACTGTCAACTTTCCCATGGCTGCGACCTTCTCAGCCAGAGCTACACTCAAGAATACACGATCAATGAAACCCTGTGGGGAAAATCAAACTCCGACATGATACAAGTTGCAAGATCACCCAGCTAGCCTATGATGGGCTGTCACTAGATAGGCTTAACTGTCAACTTTCCCATGGCTGCGACCTTCTCAGCCAGAGCTACACTCAAGAATACACGATCAATGAAACCCTATGGGGAAAATCAAACTCCGACATGATACAAGTTGCAAGATCACCCAGCTAGCCTATGATGGACTGTCACTAGATATGCTTAACTGTCAACTTTCCCATGGCTGCGTCGTTCTCAGCCCGAGCTACACTCAAGAGTACACGATCAATGAAGCGCTATGGGGAAAATTAAACTCCTGCTTGATAGAAGTTGCCGAGTAAACGATCAATGAAACTCTATGGGGAAAATCCAACTCCGGCATGATACAAGTTGCAAGATCACCCAGCTAGCCTATGATGGGCTGTCACTGGATAGGCTTAACTGTCAACTTTCCCATGGCTGCGACCTTCTCAGCCAGAGCTACACTCAAGAATACACGATCAATGAAACCCTATGGGGAAAATCAAACTCCGACATGATACAAGTTGCAAGATCACCCAGCTAGCCTATGATGGGCTGTCACTAGATAGGCTTAACTGTCAACTTTCCCATGGCTGCGACCTTCTCAGCCAGAGCTACACTCAAGAATACACGATCAATGAAACCCTATGGGGAAAATCAAACTCCGACATGATACAAGTTGCAAGATCACCCAGCTAGCCTATGATGGGCTGTCACTAGATAGGCTTAACTGTCAACTTTCCCATGGCTGCGTCGTTCTCAGCCCGAGCTACACTCAAGAGTACACGATCAATGAAGCGCTATGGGGAAAATTAAACTCCTGCTTGATAGAAGTTGCCGAGTAAACGATCAATGAAACTCTATGGGGAAAATCCAACTCCGGCATGATACAAGTTGCAAGATCACCCAGATAGCCTATGATGGGCTGTCACTAGATAGGCTTAACTGTCAACTTTCCCACGGCTGGGACCTTCTCAGCCAGAGCTACACTCAAGAATACACGATCAATGAAACCCTATGGGGAAAATCAAACTCCGACATGATACAAGTTGCAAGATCACCCAGCTAGCCTATGATGGGCTGTCACTAGATAGGCTTAACTGTCAACTTTCCCATGGCTGCGTCGTTCTCAGCCCGAGCTACACTCAAGAGTACACGATCAATGAAGTGCTACGGGGAAAATTAAACTCCTGCTTGATAGAAGTTGCCGAGTAAACGATCAATGAAACCCTATGGGGAAAATCCAACTCCGGCATGATACAAGTTGCAAGATCACCCAGCTAGCCTATTATGGGCTGTCACTAGATAGGCTTAACTGTCAACTTTCCCATGGCTGGGACCTTCTCAGCCAGAGCTACACTCAAGAATACACGATCAATGAAACCCTATGGGGAAAATCAAACTCCGACATGATACAAGTTGCAAGATCACCCAGCTAGCCTATGATGGGCTGTCACTAGATATGCTTAACTGTCAACTTTCCCATGGCTGCGTCGTTCTCAGCCCGAGCTACACTCAAGAGTACACGATCAATGAAGCGCTATGGGGAAAATTAAACTCCTGCTTGATAGAAGTTGCCGAGTAAACGATCAATGAAACTCTATGGGGAAAATCCAACTCCGGCATGATACAAGTTGCAAGATCACCCAGCTAGCCTATGATGGGCTGTCACTAGATAGGCTTAACTGTCAACTTTCCCATGGCTGCGACCTTCTCAGCCAGAGCTACACTCAAGAATACACGATCAATGAAACCCTATGGGGAAAATCAAACTCCGACATGATACAAGTTGCAAGATCACCCAGCTAGCCTATGATGGGCTGTCACTAGATAGGCTTAACTGTCAACTTTCCCATGGCTGCGACCTTCTCAGCCAGAGCTACACTCAAGAATACACGATCAATGAAACCCTATGGGGAAAATCAAACTCCGACATGATACAAGTTGCAAGATCACCCAGCTAGCCTATGATGGGCTGTCACTAGATAGGCTTAACTGTCAACTTTCCCATGGCTGCGTCGTTCTCAGCCCGAGCTACACTCAAGAGTACACGATCAATGAAGCGCTATGGGGAAAATTAAACTCCTGCTTGATAGAAGTTGCCGAGTAAACGATCAATGAAACTCTATGGGGAAAATCCATCTCCGGCATGATACAAGTTGCAAGATCACCCAGCTAGCCTATGATGGGCTGTCACTAGATAGGCTTAACTGTCAACTTTCCCATGGCTGGGACCTTCTCAGCCAGAGCTACACTCAAGAATACACGATCAATGAAACCCTATGGGGAAAATCAAACTCCGACATGATACAAGTTGCAAGATCACCCAGCTAGCCTATGATGGGCTGTCACTAGATAGGCTTAACTGTCAACTTTCCCATGGCTGCGTCGTTCTCAGCCCGAGCTACACTCAAGAGTACACGATCAATGAAGCGCTATGGGGAAAATTAAACTCCTGCTTGATAGAAGTTGCCGAGTAAACGATCAATGAAACTCTATGGGGAAAATCCAACTCCGGCATGATACAAGTTGCAAGATCACCCAGCTAGCCTATGATGGGCTGTCACTAGATAGGCTTAACTGTCAACTTTCCCATGGCTGGGACCTTCTCAGCCAGAGCTACACTCAAGAATACACGATCAATGAAACCCTATGGGGAAAATCAAACTCCGACATGATACAAGTTGCAAGATCACCCAGCTAGCCTATGATGGGCTGTCACTAGATAGGCTTAACTGTCAACTTTCCCATGGCTGCGACCTTCTCAGCCAGAGCTACACTCAAGAATACACGATCAATGAAACCCTATGGGGAAAATCAAACTCCGACATGATACAAGTTGCAAGATCACCCAGCTAGCCTATGATGGACTGTCACTAGATATGCTTAACTGTCAACTTTCCCATGGCTGCGTCGTTCTCAGCCCGAGCTACACTCAAGAGTACACGATCAATGAAGCGCTACGGGGAAAATTAAACTCCTGCTTGATAGAAGTTGCCGAGTAAACGATCAATGAAACTCTATGGGGAAAATCCAACTCCGGCATGAGACAAGTTGCAAGATCACCCAGCTAGCCTATGATGGGCTGTCACTAGATAGGCTTAACTGTCAACTTTCCCATGGCTGCGACCTTCTCAGCCAGAGCTACACTCAAGAATACACGATCAATGAAACCCTATGGGGAAAATCAAACTCCGACATGATACAAGTTGCAAGATCACCCAGCTAGCCTATGATGGGCTGTCACTAGATAGGCTTAACTGTCAACTTTCCCATGGCTGCGACCTTCTCAGCCAGAGCTACACTCAAGAATACACGATCAATGAAACCCTATGGGGAAAATCAAACTCCGACATGATACAAGTTGCAAGATCACCCAGCTAGCCTATGATGGGCTGTCACTAGATAGGCTTAACTGTCAACTTTCCCATGGCTGCGTCGTTCTCAGCCCGAGCTACACTCAAGAGTACACGATCAATGAAGCGCTATGGGGAAAATTAAACTCCTGCTTGATAGAAGTTGCCGAGTAAACGATCAATGAAACATTATGGGGAAAATCCAACTCCGGCATAATACAAGTTGCAAGATCACCCAGCTAGCCTATGATGGGCTGTCACTAGATAGGCTTAACTGTCAACTTTCCCATGGCTGGGACCTTCTCAGCCAGAGCTACACTCAAGAATACACGATCAATGAAACCCTATGGGGAAAATCAAACTCCGACATGATACAAGTTGCAAGATCACCCAGCTAGCCTATGATGGGCTGTCACTAGATAGGCTTAACTGTCAACTTTCCCATGGCTGCGACCTTCTCAGCCAGAGCTACACTCAAGAATACACGATCAATGAAACCCTATGGGGAAAATCAAACTCCGACATGATACAAGTTGCAAGATCACCCAGCTAGCCTATGATGGGCTGTCACTAGATAGGCTTAACTGTCAACTTTCCCATGGCTGCGTCGTTCTCAGCCCGAGCTACACTCAAGAGTACACGATCAATGAAGCGCTACGGGGAAAATTAAACTCCTGCTTGATAGAAGTTGCCGAGTAAACGATAAATGAAACCCTATGGGGAAAATCCAACTCCGGCATGATACAAGTTGCAAGATCACCCAGCTAGCCTATGATGGGCTGTCACTAGATAGGCTTAACTGTCAACTTTCCCATGGCTGCGACCTTCTCAGCCAGAGCTACACTCAAGAATACACGATCAATGAAACCCTATGGGGAAAATCAAACTCCGACATGATACAAGTTGCAAGATCACCCAGCTAGCCTATGATGGGCTGTCACTAGATAGGCTTAACTGTCAACTTTCCCATGGCTGCGTCGTTCTCAGCCCGAGCTACACTCAAGAGTACACGATCAATGAAGCGCTATGGGGAAAATTAAACTCCTGCTTGATAGAAGTTGCCGAGTAAACGATCAATGAAACTCTATGGGGAAAATCCAACTCCGGCATGATACAAGTTGCAAGATCACCCAGCTAGCCTATGATGGGCTGTCACTAGATAGGCTTAACTGTCAACTTTCCCATGGCTGGGACCTTCTCAGCCAGAGCTACACTCAAGAATACACGATCAATGAAACCCTATGGGGAAAATCAAACTCCGACATGATACAAGTTGCAAGATCACCCAGCTAGCCTATGATGGGCTGTCACTAGATAGGCTTAACTGTCAACTTTCCCATGGCTGCGACCTTCTCAGCCAGAGCTTCACTCAAGAATACACGATCAATGAAACCCTATGGGGAAAATCAAACTCCGACATGATACAAGTTGCAAGATCACCCAGCTAGCCTATGATGGGCTGTCACTAGATAGGCTTAACTGTCAACTTTCCCATGGCTGCGTCGTTCTCAGCCCGAGCTACACTCAAGAGTACACGATCAATGAAGCGCTACGGGGAAAATTAAACTCCTGCTTGATAGAAGTTGCCGAGTAAACGATCAATGAAACCCTATGGGGAAAATCCAACTCCGGCATGATACAAGTTGCAAGATCACCCAGCTAGCCTATGATGGGCTGTCACTAGATAGGCTTAACTGTCAACTTTCCCATGGCTGCGACCTTCTCAGCCAGAGCTACACTCAAGAATACACGATCAATGAAACCCTATGGGGAAAATCAAACTCCGACATGATACAAGTTGCAAGATCACCCAGCTAGCCTATGATGGGCTGTCACTAGATATGCTTAACTGTCAACTTTCCCATGGCTGCGTCGTTCTCAGCCCGAGCTACACTCAAGAGTACACGATCAATGAAGCGCTATGGGGAAAATTAAACTCCTGCTTGATAGAAGTTGCCGAGTAAACGATCAATGAAACTCTATGGGGAAAATCCAGCTCCGGCATGATACAAGTTGCAAGATCACCCAGCTAGCCTATGATGGGCTGTCACTAGATAGGCTTAACTGTCAACTTTCCCATGGCTGCGACCTTCTCAGCCAGAGCTACACTCAAGAATACACGATCAATGAAACCCTATGGGGAAAATCAAACTCCGACATGATACAAGTTGCAAGATCACACAGCTAGCCTATGATGGGCTGTCACTAGATAGGCTTAACTGTCAACTTTCCCATGGCTGCGACCTTCTCAGCCAGAGCTACACTCAAGAATACACGATCAATGAAACCCTATGGGGAAAATCAAACTCCGACATGATACAAGTTGCAAGATCACCCAGCTAGCCTATGATGGGCTGTCACTAGATAGGCTTAACTGTCAACTTTCCCATGGCTGCGTCGTTCTCAGCCCGAGCTACACTCAAGAGTACACGATCAATGAAGCGCTATGGGGAAAATTAAACTCCTGCTTGATAGAAGTTGCCGAGTAAACGATCAATGAAACTCTATGGGGAAAATCCAACTCCGGCATGATACAAGTTGCAAGATCACCCAGCTAGCCTATGATGGGCTGTCACTAGATAGGCTTAACTGTCAACTTTCCCATGGCTGGGACCTTCTCAGCCAGAGCTACACTCAAGAATACACGATCAATGAAACCCTATGGGGAAAATCAAACTCCGACATGATACAAGTTGCAAGATCACCCAGCTAGCCTATGATGGGCTGTCACTAGATAGGCTTAACTGTCAACTTTCCCATGGCTGCGTCGTTCTCAGCCCGAGCTACACTCAAGAGTACACGATCAATGAAGCGCTACGGGGAAAATTAAACTCCTGCTTGATAGAAGTTGCCGAGTAAACGATCAATGAAACCCTATGGGGAAAATCCAACTCCGGCATGATACAAGTTGCAAGATCACCCAGCTAGCCTATGATGGGCTGTCACTAGATAGGCTTAACTGTCAACTTTCCCATGGCTGCGACCTTCTCAGCCAGAGCTACACTCAAGAATACACGATCAATGAAACCCTATGGGGAAAATCAAACTCCGACATGATACAAGTTGCAAGATCACCCAGCTAGCCTATGATGGGCTGTCACTAGATATGCTTAACTGTCAACTTTCCCATGGCTGCGTCGTTCTCAGCCCGAGCTACACTCAAGAGTACACGATCAATGAAGCGCTATGGGGAAAATTAAACTCCTGCTTGATAGAAGTTGCCGAGTAAACGATCAATGAAACTCTATGGGGAAAATCCAACTCCGGCATGATACAAGTTGCAAGATCACCCAGCTAGCCTATGATGGGCTGTCACTAGATAGGCTTAACTGTCAACTTTCCCATGGCTGCGACCTTCTCAGCCAGAGCTACACTCAAGAATACACGATCAATGAAACCCTATGGGGAAAATCAAACTCCGACATGATACAAGTTGCAAGATCACCCAGCTAGCCTATGATGGGCTGTCACTAGATAGGCTTAACTGTCAACTTTCCCATGGCTGCGACCTTCTCAGCCAGAGCTACACTCAAGAATACACGATCAATGAAACCCTATGGGGAAAATCAAACTCCGACATGATACAAGTTGCAAGATCACCCAGCTAGCCTATGATGGGCTGTCACTAGATAGGCTTAACTGTCAACTTTCCCATGGCTGCGTCGTTCTCAGCCCGAGCTACACTCAAGAGTACACGATCAATGAAGCGCTATGGGGAAAATTAAACTCCTGCTTGATAGAAGTTGCCGAGTAAACGATCAATGAAACTCTATGGGGAAAATCCATCTCCGGCATGATACAAGTTGCAAGATCACCCAGCTAGCCTATGATGGGCTTTCACTAGATAGGCTTAACTGTCAACTTTCCCATGGCTGGGACCTTCTCAGCCAGAGCTACACTCAAGAATACACGATCAATGAAACCCTATGGGGAAAATCAAACTCCGACATGATACAAGTTGCAAGATCACCCAGCTAGCCTATGATGGGCTGTCACTAGATAGGCTTAACTGTCAACTTTCCCATGGCTGCGTCGTTCTCAGCCCGAGCTACACTCAAGAGTACACGATCAATGAAGCGCTATGGGGAAAATTAAACTCCTGCTTGATAGAAGTTGCCGAGTAAACGATCAATGAAACATTATGGGGAAAATCCAACTCCGGCATAATACAAGTTGCAAGATCACCCAGCTAGCCTATGATGGGCTGTCACTAGATAGGCTTAACTGTCAACTTTCCCATGGCTGGGACCTTCTCAGCCAGAGCTACACTCAAGAATACACGATCAATGAAACCCTATGGGGAAAATCAAACTCCGACATGATACAAGTTGCAAGATCACCCAGCTAGCCTATGATGGGCTGTCACTAGATAGGCTTAACTGTCAACTTTCCCATGGCTGCGACCTTCTCAGCCAGAGCTACACTCAAGAATACACGATCAATGAAACCCTATGGGGAAAATCAAACTCCGACATGATACAAGTTGCAAGATCACCCAGCTAGCCTATGATGGGCTGTCACTAGATAGGCTTAACTGTCAACTTTCCCATGGCTGCGTCGTTCTCAGCCCGAGCTACACTCAAGAGTACACGATCAATGAAGCGCTATGGGGAAAATTAAACTCCTGCTTGATAGAAGTTGCCGAGTAAACGATCAATGAAACTCTATGGGGAAAATCCAACTCCGGCATGATACAAGTTGCAAGATCACCCAGCTAGCCTATGATGGGCTGTCACTAGATAGGCTTAACTGTCAACTTTCCCATGGCTGCGACCTTCTCAGCCAGAGCTACACTCAAGAATACACGATCAATGAAACCCTGTGGGGAAAATCAAACTCCGACATGATACAAGTTGCAAGATCACCCAGCTAGCCTATGATGGGCTGTCACTAGATAGGCTTAACTGTCAACTTTCCCATGGCTGCGACCTTCTCAGCCAGAGCTACACTCAAGAATACACGATCAATGAAACCCTATGGGGAAAATCAAACTCCGACATGATACAAGTTGCAAGATCACCCAGCTAGCCTATGATGGACTGTCACTAGATATGCTTAACTGTCAACTTTCCCATGGCTGCGTCGTTCTCAGCCCGAGCTACACTCAAGAGTACACGATCAATGAAGCGCTATGGGGAAAATTAAACTCCTGCTTGATAGAAGTTGCCGAGTAAACGATCAATGAAACTCTATGGGGAAAATCCAACTCCGGCATGATACAAGTTGCAAGATCACCCAGCTAGCCTATGATGGGCTGTCACTGGATAGGCTTAACTGTCAACTTTCCCATGGCTGCGACCTTCTCAGCCAGAGCTACACTCAAGAATACACGATCAATGAAACCCTATGGGGAAAATCAAACTCCGACATGATACAAGTTGCAAGATCACCCAGCTAGCCTATGATGGGCTGTCACTAGATAGGCTTAACTGTCAACTTTCCCATGGCTGCGACCTTCTCAGCCAGAGCTACACTCAAGAATACACGATCAATGAAACCCTATGGGGAAAATCAAACTCCGACATGATACAAGTTGCAAGATCACCCAGCTAGCCTATGATGGGCTGTCACTAGATAGGCTTAACTGTCAACTTTCCCATGGCTGCGTCGTTCTCAGCCCGAGCTACACTCAAGAGTACACGATCAATGAAGCGCTATGGGGAAAATTAAACTCCTGCTTGATAGAAGTTGCCGAGTAAACGATCAATGAAACTCTATGGGGAAAATCCAACTCCGGCATGATACAAGTTGCAAGATCACCCAGATAGCCTATGATGGGCTGTCACTAGATAGGCTTAACTGTCAACTTTCCCACGGCTGGGACCTTCTCAGCCAGAGCTACACTCAAGAATACACGATCAATGAAACCCTATGGGGAAAATCAAACTCCGACATGATACAAGTTGCAAGATCACCCAGCTAGCCTATGATGGGCTGTCACTAGATAGGCTTAACTGTCAACTTTCCCATGGCTGCGTCGTTCTCAGCCCGAGCTACACTCAAGAGTACACGATCAATGAAGTGCTACGGGGAAAATTAAACTCCTGCTTGATAGAAGTTGCCGAGTAAACGATCAATGAAACCCTATGGGGAAAATCCAACTCCGGCATGATACAAGTTGCAAGATCACCCAGCTAGCCTATTATGGGCTGTCACTAGATAGGCTTAACTGTCAACTTTCCCATGGCTGGGACCTTCTCAGCCAGAGCTACACTCAAGAATACACGATCAATGAAACCCTATGGGGAAAATCAAACTCCGACATGATACAAGTTGCAAGATCACCCAGCTAGCCTATGATGGGCTGTCACTAGATATGCTTAACTGTCAACTTTCCCATGGCTGCGTCGTTCTCAGCCCGAGCTACACTCAAGAGTACACGATCAATGAAGCGCTATGGGGAAAATTAAACTCCTGCTTGATAGAAGTTGCCGAGTAAACGATCAATGAAACTCTATGGGGAAAATCCAACTCCGGCATGATACAAGTTGCAAGATCACCCAGCTAGCCTATGATGGGCTGTCACTAGATAGGCTTAACTGTCAACTTTCCCATGGCTGCGACCTTCTCAGCCAGAGCTACACTCAAGAATACACGATCAATGAAACCCTATGGGGAAAATCAAACTCCGACATGATACAAGTTGCAAGATCACCCAGCTAGCCTATGATGGGCTGTCACTAGATAGGCTTAACTGTCAACTTTCCCATGGCTGCGACCTTCTCAGCCAGAGCTACACTCAAGAATACACGATCAATGAAACCCTATGGGGAAAATCAAACTCCGACATGATACAAGTTGCAAGATCACCCAGCTAGCCTATGATGGGCTGTCACTAGATAGGCTTAACTGTCAACTTTCCCATGGCTGCGTCGTTCTCAGCCCGAGCTACACTCAAGAGTACACGATCAATGAAGCGCTATGGGGAAAATTAAACTCCTGCTTGATAGAAGTTGCCGAGTAAACGATCAATGAAACTCTATGGGGAAAATCCATCTCCGGCATGATACAAGTTGCAAGATCACCCAGCTAGCCTATGATGGGCTGTCACTAGATAGGCTTAACTGTCAACTTTCCCATGGCTGGGACCTTCTCAGCCAGAGCTACACTCAAGAATACACGATCAATGAAACCCTATGGGGAAAATCAAACTCCGACATGATACAAGTTGCAAGATCACCCAGCTAGCCTATGATGGGCTGTCACTAGATAGGCTTAACTGTCAACTTTCCCATGGCTGCGTCGTTCTCAGCCCGAGCTACACTCAAGAGTACACGATCAATGAAGCGCTATGGGGAAAATTAAACTCCTGCTTGATAGAAGTTGCCGAGTAAACGATCAATGAAACTCTATGGGGAAAATCCAACTCCGGCATGATACAAGTTGCAAGATCACCCAGCTAGCCTATGATGGGCTGTCACTAGATAGGCTTAACTGTCAACTTTCCCATGGCTGGGACCTTCTCAGCCAGAGCTACACTCAAGAATACACGATCAATGAAACCCTATGGGGAAAATCAAACTCCGACATGATACAAGTTGCAAGATCACCCAGCTAGCCTATGATGGGCTGTCACTAGATAGGCTTAACTGTCAACTTTCCCATGGCTGCGACCTTCTCAGCCAGAGCTACACTCAAGAATACACGATCAATGAAACCCTATGGGGAAAATCAAACTCCGACATGATACAAGTTGCAAGATCACCCAGCTAGCCTATGATGGGCTGTCACTAGATAGGCTTAACTGTCAACTTTCCCATGGCTGCGACCTTCTCAGCCAGAGCTACACTCAAGAATACACGATCAATGAAACCCTATGGGGAAAATCAAACTCCGACATGATACAAGTTGCAAGATCACCCAGCTAGCCTATGATGGGCTGTCACTAGATAGGCTTAACTGTCAACTTTCCCATGGCTGCGTCGTTCTCAGCCCGAGCTACACTCAAGAGTACACGATCAATGAAGCGCTACGGGGAAAATTAAACTCCTGCTTGATAGAAGTTGCCGAGTAAACGATCAATGAAACATTATGGGGAAAATCCAACTCCGGCATGATACAAGTTGCAAGATCACCCAGCTAGCCTATGATGGGCTGTCACTAGATAGGCTTAACTGTCAACTTTCCCATGGCTGGGACCTTCTCAGCCAGAGCTACACTCAAGAATACACGATCAATGAAACCCTATGGGGAAAATCAAACTCCGACATGATACAAGTTGCAAGATCACCCAGCTAGCCTATGATGGGCTGTCACTAGATAGGCTTAACTGTCAACTTTCCCATGGCTGCGACCTTCTCAGCCAGAGCTACACTCAAGAATACACGATCAATGAAACCCTATGGGGAAAATCAAACTCCGACATGATACAAGTTGCAAGATCACCCAGCTAGCCTATGATGGGCTGTCACTAGATAGGCTTAACTGTCAACTTTCCCATGGCTGCGTCGTTCTCAGCCCGAGCTACACTCAAGAGTACACGATCAATGAAGCGCTACGGGGAAAATTAAACTCCTGCTTGATAGAAGTTGCCGAGTAAACGATAAATGAAACCCTATGGGGAAAATCCAACTCCGGCATGATACAACTTGCAAGATCACCCAGCTAGCCTATGATGGGCTGTCACTAGATAGGCTTAACTGTCAACTTTCCCATGGCTGCGACCTTCTCAGCCAGAGCTACACTCAAGAAAACACGATCAATGAAACCCTATGGGGAAAATCAAACTCCGACATGATACAAGTTGCAAGATCACCCAGCTAGCCTATGATGGGCTGTCACTAGATAGGCTTAACTGTCAACTTTCCCATGGCTGCGTCGTTCTCAGCCCGAGCTACACTCAAGAGTACACGATCAATGAAGCGCTATGGGGAAAATTAAACTCCTGCTTGATAGAAGTTGCCGAGTAAACGATCAATGAAACTCTATGGGGAAAATCCAACTCCGGCATGATACAAGTTGCAAGATCACCCAGCTAGCCTATGATGGGCTGTCACTAGATAGGCTTAACTGTCAACTTTCCCATGGCTGGGACCTTCTCAGCCAGAGCTACACTCAAGAATACACGATCAATGAAACCCTATGGGGAAAATCAAACTCCGACATGATACAAGTTGCAAGATCACCCAGCTAGCCTATGATGGGCTGTCACTAGATAGGCTTAACTGTCAACTTTCCCATGGCTGCGACCTTCTCAGCCAGAGCTACACTCAAGAATACACGATCAATGAAACCCTATGGGGAAAATCAAACTCTGACATGATACAAGTTGCAAGATCACCCAGCTAGCCTATGATGGGCTGTCACTAGATAGGCTTAACTGTCAACATTCCCATGGCTGCGACCTTCTCAGCCAGAGCTACACTCAAGAATACACGATCAATGAAACCCTATGGGGAAAATCAAACTCCGACATGATACAAGTTGCAAGATCACCCAGCTAGCCTATGATGGGCTGTCACTAGATAGGCTTAACTGTCAACTTTCCCATGGCTGCGTCGTTCTCAGCCCGAGCTACACTCAAGAGTACACGATCAATGAAGCGCTACGGGGAAAATTAAACTCCTGCTTGATAGAAGTTGCCGAGTAAACGATCAATGAAACCCTATGGGGAAAATCCAACTCCGGCATGATACAAGTTGCAAGATCACCCAGCTAGCCTATGATGGGCTGTCACTAGATAGGCTTAACTGTCAACTTTCCCATGGCTGCGACCTTCTCAGCCAGAGCTACACTCAAGAATACACGATCAATGAAACCCTATGGGGAAAATCAAACTCCGACATGATACAAGTTGCAAGATCACCCAGCTAGCCTATGATGGACTGTCACTAGATATGCTTAACTGTCAACTTTCCCATGGCTGCGTCGTTCTCAGCCCGAGCTACACTCAAGAGTACACGATCAATGAAGCGCTACGGGGAAAATTAAACTCCTGCTTGATAGAAGTTGCCGAGTAAACGATCAATGAAACTCTATGGGGAAAATCCAACTCCGGCATGAGACAAGTTGCAAGATCACCCAGCTAGCCTATGATGGGCTGTCACTAGATAGGCTTAACTGTCAACTTTCCCATGGCTGCGACCTTCTCAGCCAGAGCTACACTCAAGAATACACGATCAATGAAACCCTATGGGGAAAATCAAACTCCGACATGATACAAGTTGCAAGATCACCCAGCTAGCCTATGATGGGCTGTCACTAGATAGGCTTAACTGTCAACTTTCCCATGGCTGCGACCTTCTCAGCCAGAGCTACACTCAAGAATACACGATCAATGAAACCCTATGGGGAAAATCAAACTCCGACATGATACAAGTTGCAAGATCACCCAGCTAGCCTATGATGGGCTGTCACTAGATAGGCTTAACTGTCAACTTTCCCATGGCTGCGTCGTTCTCAGCCCGAGCTACACTCAAGAGTACACGATCAATGAAGCGCTATGGGGAAAATTAAACTCCTGCTTGATAGAAGTTGCCGAGTAAACGATCAATGAAACATTATGGGGAAAATCCAACTCCGGCATAATACAAGTTGCAAGATCACCCAGCTAGCCTATGATGGGCTGTCACTAGATAGGCTTAACTGTCAACTTTCCCATGGCTGGGACCTTCTCAGCCAGAGCTACACTCAAGAATACACGATCAATGAAACCCTATGGGGAAAATCAAACTCCGACATGATACAAGTTGCAAGATCACCCAGCTAGCCTATGATGGGCTGTCACTAGATAGGCTTAACTGTCAACTTTCCCATGGCTGCGACCTTCTCAGCCAGAGCTACACTCAAGAATACACGATCAATGAAACCCTATGGGGAAAATCAAACTCCGACATGATACAAGTTGCAAGATCACCCAGCTAGCCTATGATGGGCTGTCACTAGATAGGCTTAACTGTCAACTTTCCCATGGCTGCGTCGTTCTCAGCCCGAGCTACACTCAAGAGTACACGATCAATGAAGCGCTACGGGGAAAATTAAACTCCTGCTTGATAGAAGTTGCCGAGTAAACGATAAATGAAACCCTATGGGGAAAATCCAACTCCGGCATGATACAACTTGCAAGATCACCCAGCTAGCCTATGATGGGCTGTCACTAGATAGGCTTAACTGTCAACTTTCCCATGGCTGCGACCTTCTCAGCCAGAGCTACACTCAAGAATACACGATCAATGAAACCCTATGGGGAAAATCAAACTCCGACATGATACAAGTTGCAAGATCACCCAGCTAGCCTATGATGGGCTGTCACTAGATAGGCTTAACTGTCAACTTTCCCATGGCTGCGTCGTTCTCAGCCCGAGCTACACTCAAGAGTACACGATCAATGAAGCGCTATGGGGAAAATTAAACTCCTGCTTGATAGAAGTTGCCGAGTAAACGATCAATGAAACTCTATGGGGAAAATCCAACTCCGGCATGATACAAGTTGCAAGATCACCCAGCTAGCCTATGATGGGCTGTCACTAGATAGGCTTAACTGTCAACTTTCCCATGGCTGGGACCTTCTCAGCCAGAGCTACACTCAAGAATACACGATCAATGAAACCCTATGGGGAAAATCAAACTCCGACATGATACAAGTTGCAAGATCACCCAGCTAGCCTATGATGGGCTGTCACTAGATAGGCTTAACTGTCAACTTTCCCATGGCTGCGACCTTCTCAGCCAGAGCTTCACTCAAGAATACACGATCAATGAAACCCTATGGGGAAAATCAAACTCCGACATGATACAAGTTGCAAGATCACCCAGCTAGCCTATGATGGGCTGTCACTAGATAGGCTTAACTGTCAACTTTCCCATGGCTGCGTCGTTCTCAGCCCGAGCTACACTCAAGAGTACACGATCAATGAAGCGCTACGGGGAAAATTAAACTCCTGCTTGATAGAAGTTGCCGAGTAAACGATCAATGAAACCCTATGGGGAAAATCCAACTCCGGCATGATACAAGTTGCAAGATCACCCAGCTAGCCTATGATGGGCTGTCACTAGATAGGCTTAACTGTCAACTTTCCCATGGCTGCGACCTTCTCAGCCAGAGCTACACTCAAGAATACACGATCAATGAAACCCTATGGGGAAAATCAAACTCCGACATGATACAAGTTGCAAGATCACCCAGCTAGCCTATGATGGGCTGTCACTAGATATGCTTAACTGTCAACTTTCCCATGGCTGCGTCGTTCTCAGCCCGAGCTACACTCAAGAGTACACGATCAATGAAGCGCTAAGGGGAAAATTAAACTCCTGCTTGATAGAAGTTGCCGAGTAAACGATCAATGAAGCTCTATGGGGAAAATCCAGCTCCGGCATGATACAAGTTGCAAGATCACCCAGCTAGCCTATGATGGGCTGTCACTAGATAGGCTTAACTGTCAACTTTCCCATGGCTGCGACCTTCTCAGCCAGAGCTACACTCAAGAATACACGATCAATGAAACCCTATGGGGAAAATCAAACTCCGACATGATACAAGTTGCAAGATCACACAGCTAGCCTATGATGGGCTGTCACTAGATAGGCTTAACTGTCAACTTTCCCATGGCTGCGACCTTCTCAGCCAGAGCTACACTCAAGAATACACGATCAATGAAACCCTATGGGGAAAATCAAACTCCGACATGATACAAGTTGCAAGATCACCCAGCTAGCCTATGATGGGCTGTCACTAGATAGGCTTAACTGTCAACTTTCCCATGGCTGCGTCGTTCTCAGCCCGAGCTACACTCAAGAGTACACGATCAATGAAGCGCTATGGGGAAAATTAAACTCCTGCTTGATAGAAGTTGCCGAGTAAACGATCAATGAAACTCTATGGGGAAAATCCAACTCCGGCATGATACAAGTTGCAAGATCACCCAGCTAGCCTATGATGGGCTGTCACTAGATAGGCTTAACTGTCAACTTTCCCATGGCTGGGACCTTCTCAGCCAGAGCTACACTCAAGAATACACGATCAATGAAACCCTATGGGGAAAATCAAACTCCGACATGATACAAGTTGCAAGATCACCCAGCTAGCCTATGATGGGCTGTCACTAGATAGGCTTAACTGTCAACTTTCCCATGGCTGCGTCGTTCTCAGCCCGAGCTACACTCAAGAGTACACGATCAATGAAGCGCTATGGGGAAATTTAAACTCCTGCTTGATAGAAGTTGCAAGATCACCCAGCTAGCCTATGATGGGCTGTCACTAGATAGGCTTAACTGTCAACTTTCCCATGGCTGCGTCGTTCTCAGCCCGAGCTACACTCAAGAGTACACGATCAATGAAGAGCTATGGGGAAAATTAAACTCCTGCTTGATAGAAGTTGCCGAGTAAGCGATCAATGAAACTCTATGGGGAAAATCCAACTCCGGCATGATACAAGTTGCAAGATCACCCAGCTAGCCTATGATGGGCTGTCACTAGATAGGCTTAACTGTCAACTTTCCCATGGCTGGGACCTTCTCAGCCAGAGCTACACTCAAGAATACACGATCAATGAAACCCTATGGGGAAAATCAAACTCCGACATGATACAAGTTGCAAGATCACCCAGCTAGCCTATGATGGGCTGTCACTAGATAGGCTTAACTGTCAACTTTCCCATGGCTGCGTCGTTCTCAGCCCGAGCTACACTCAAGAGTACACGATCAATGAAGCGCTACGGGGAAAATTAAACTCCTGCTTGATAGAAGTTGCCGAGTAAACGATCAATGAAACCCTATGGGGAAAATCCAACTCCGGCATGATACAAGTTGCAAGATCACCCAGCTAGCCTATGATGGGCTGTCACTAGATAGGCTTAACTGTCAACTTTCCCATGGCTGCGACCTTCTCAGCCAGAGCTACACTCAAGAATACACGATCAATGAAACCCTATGGGGAAAATCAAACTCCGACATGATACAAGTTGCAAGATCACCCAGCTAGCCTATGATGGGCTGTCACTAGATATGCTTAACTGTCAACTTTCCCATGGCTGCGTCGTTCTCAGCCCGAGCTACACTCAAGAGTACACGATCAATGAAGCGCTATGGGGAAAATTAAACTCCTGCTTGATAGAAGTTGCCGAGTAAACGATCAATGAAACTCTATGGGGAAAATCCAACTCCGGCATGATACAAGTTGCAAGATCACCCAGCTAGCCTATGATGGGCTGTCACTAGATATCTTAACTGTCAACTTTCCCATGGCTGCGACCTTCTCAGCCAGAGCTACACTCAAGAATACACGATCAATGAAACCCTATGGGGAAAATCAAACTCCGACATGATACAAGTTGCAAGATCACCCAGCTAGCCTATGATGGGCTGTCACTAGATAGGCTTAACTGTCAACTTTCCCATGGCTGCGACCTTCTCAGCCAGAGCTACACTCAAGAATACACGATCAATGAAACCCTATGGGGAAAATCAAACTCCGACATGATACAAGTTGCAAGATCACCCAGCTAGCCTATGATGGGCTGTCACTAGATAGGCTTAACTGTCAACTTTCCCATGGCTGCGTCGTTCTCAGCCCGAGCTACACTCAAGAGTACACGATCAATGAAGCGCTATGGGGAAAATTAAACTCCTGCTTGATAGAAGTTGCCGAGTAAACGATCAATGAAACTCTATGGGGAAAATCCATCTCCGGCATGATACAAGTTGCAAGATCACCCAGCTAGCCTATGATGGGCTGTCACTAGATAGGCTTAACTGTCAACTTTCCCATGGCTGGGACCTTCTCAGCCAGAGCTACACTCAAGAATACACGATCAATGAAACCCTATGGGGAAAATCAAACTCCGACATGATACAAGTTGCAAGATCACCCAGCTAGCCTATGATGGGCTGTCACTAGATAGGCTTAACTGTCAACTTTCCCATGGCTGCGTCGTTCTCAGCCCGAGCTACACTCAAGAGTACACGATCAATGAAGCGCTATGGGGAAAATTAAACTCCTGCTTGATAGAAGTTGCCGAGTAAACGATCAATGAAACTCTATGGGGAAAATCCAACTCCGGCATGATACAAGTTGCAAGATCACCCAGCTAGGCCTATGATGGGCTGTCACTAGATAGGCTTAACTGTCAACTTTCCCATGGCTGGGACCTTCTCAGCCAGAGCTACACTCAAGAATACACGATCAATGAAACCCTATGGGGAAAATCAAACTCCGACATGATACAAGTTGCAAGATCACCCAGCTAGCCTATGATGGGCTGTCACTAGATAGGCTTAACTGTCAACTTTCCCATGGCTGCGACCTTCTCAGCCAGAGCTTCACTCAAGAATACACGATCAATGAAACCCTATGGGGAAAATCAAACTCCGACATGATACAAGTTGCAAGATCACCCAGCTAGCCTATGATGGGCTGTCACTAGATAGGCTTAACTGTCAACTTTCCCATGGCTGCGTCGTTCTCAGCCCGAGCTACACTCAAGAGTACACGATCAATGAAGCGCTACGGGGAAAATTAAACTCCTGCTTGATAGAAGTTGCCGAGTAAACGATCAATGAAACCCTATGGGGAAAATCCAACTCCGGCATGATACAAGTTGCAAGATCACCCAGCTAGCCTATGATGGGCTGTCACTAGATAGGCTTAACTGTCAACTTTCCCATGGCTGCGACCTTCTCAGCCAGAGCTACACTCAAGAATACACGATCAATGAAACCCTATGGGGAAAATCAAACTCCGACATGATACAAGTTGCAAGATCACCCAGCTAGCCTATGATGGGCTGTCACTAGATATGCTTAACTGTCAACTTTCCCATGGCTGCGTCGTTCTCAGCCCGAGCTACACTCAAGAGTACACGATCAATGAAGCGCTAAGGGGAAAATTAAACTCCTGCTTGATAGAAGTTGCCGAGTAAACGATCAATGAAGCTCTATGGGGAAAATCCAGCTCCGGCATGATACAAGTTGCAAGATCACCCAGCTAGCCTATGATGGGCTGTCACTAGATAGGCTTAACTGTCAACTTTCCCATGGCTGCGACCTTCTCAGCCAGAGCTACACTCAAGAATACACGATCAATGAAACCCTATGGGGAAAATCAAACTCCGACATGATACAAGTTGCAAGATCACACAGCTAGCCTATGATGGGCTGTCACTAGATAGGCTTAACTGTCAACTTTCCCATGGCTGCGACCTTCTCAGCCAGAGCTACACTCAAGAATACACGATCAATGAAACCCTATGGGGAAAATCAAACTCCGACATGATACAAGTTGCAAGATCACCCAGCTAGCCTATGATGGGCTGTCACTAGATAGGCTTAACTGTCAACTTTCCCATGGCTGCGTCGTTCTCAGCCCGAGCTACACTCAAGAGTACACGATCAATGAAGCGCTATGGGGAAAATTAAACTCCTGCTTGATAGAAGTTGCCGAGTAAACGATCAATGAAACTCTATGGGGAAAATCCAACTCCGGCATGATACAAGTTGCAAGATCACCCAGCTAGCCTATGATGGGCTGTCACTAGATAGGCTTAACTGTCAACTTTCCCATGGCTGGGACCTTCTCAGCCAGAGCTACACTCAAGAATACACGATCAATGAAACCCTATGGGGAAAATCAAACTCCGACATGATACAAGTTGCAAGATCACCCAGCTAGCCTATGATGGGCTGTCACTAGATAGGCTTAACTGTCAACTTTCCCATGGCTGCGTCGTTCTCAGCCCGAGCTACACTCAAGAGTACACGATCAATGAAGCGCTACGGGGAAAATTAAACTCCTGCTTGATAGAAGTTGCCGAGTAAACGATCAATGAAACCCTATGGGGAAAATCCAACTCCGGCATGATACAAGTTGCAAGATCACCCAGCTAGCCTATGATGGGCTGTCACTACATAGGCTTAACTGTCAACTTTCCCATGGCTGCGACCTTCTCAGCCAGAGCTACACTCAAGAATACACGATCAATGAAACCCTATGGGGAAAATCAAACTCCGACATGATACAAGTTGCAAGATCACCCAGCTAGCCTATGATGGGCTGTCACTAGATATGCTTAACTGTCAACTTTCCCATGGCTGCGTCGTTCTCAGCCCGAGCTACACTCAAGAGTACACGATCAATGAAGCGCTATGGGGAAAATTAAACTCCTGCTTGATAGAAGTTGCCGAGTAAACGATCAATGAAACTCTATGGGGAAAATCCAACTCCGGCATGATACAAGTTGCAAGATCACCCAGCTAGCCTATGATGGGCTGTCACTAGATAGGCTTAACTGTCAACTTTCCCATGGCTGCGACCTTCTCAGCCAGAGCTACACTCAAGAATACACGATCAATGAAACCCTATGGGGAAAATCAAACTCCGACATGATACAAGTTGCAAGATCACCCAGCTAGCCTATGATGGGCTGTCACTAGATAGGCTTAACTGTCAACTTTCCCATGGCTGCGACCTTCTCAGCCAGAGCTACACTCAAGAATACACGATCAATGAAACCCTATGGGGAAAATCAAACTCCGACATGATACAAGTTGCAAGATCACCCAGCTAGCCTATGATGGGCTGTCACTAGATAGGCTTAACTGTCAACTTTCCCATGGCTGCGTCGTTCTCAGCCCGAGCTACACTCAAGAGTACACGATCAATGAAGCGCTATGGGGAAAATTAAACTCCTGCTTGATAGAAGTTGCCGAGTAAACGATCAATGAAACTCTATGGGGAAAATCCATCTCCGGCATGATACAAGTTGCAAGATCACCCAGCTAGCCTATGATGGGCTTTCACTAGATAGGCTTAACTGTCAACTTTCCCATGGCTGGGACCTTCTCAGCCAGAGCTACACTCAAGAATACACGATCAATGAAACCCTATGGGGAAAATCAAACTCCGACATGATACAAGTTGCAAGATCACCCAGCTAGCCTATGATGGGCTGTCACTAGATAGGCTTAACTGTCAACTTTCCCATGGCTGCGTCGTTCTCAGCCCGAGCTACACTCAAGAGTACAAGATCAATGAAGCGCTATGGGGAAAATTAAACTCCTGCTTGATAGAAGTTGCCGAGTAAACGATCAATGAAACTCTATGGGGAAAATCCAACTCCGGCATGATACAAGTTGCAAGATCACCCAGCTAGCCTATGATGGGCTGTCACTAGATAGGCTTAACTGTCAACTTTCCCATGGCTGCGACCTTCTCAGCCAGAGCTACACTCAAGAATACACGATCAATGAAACCCTATGGGGAAAATCAAACTCCGACATGATACAAGTTGCAAGATCACCCAGCTAGCCTATGATGGGCTGTCACTAGATAGGCTTAACTGTCAACTTTCCCATGGCTGCGACCTTCTCAGCCAGAGCTACACTCAAGAATACACGATCAATGAAACCCTATGGGGAAAATCAAACTCCGACATGATACAAGTTGCAAGATCACCCAGCTAGCCTATGATGGGCTGTCACTAGATAGGCTTAACTGTCAACTTTCCCATGGCTGCGTCGTTCTCAGCCCGAGCTACACTCAAGAGTACACGATCAATGAAGCGCTATGGGGAAAATTAAACTCCTGCTTGATAGAAGTTGCCGAGTAAACGATCAATGAAACATTATGGGGAAAATCCAACTCCGGCATAATACAAGTTGCAAGATCACCCAGCTAGCCTATGATGGGCTGTCACTAGATAGGCTTAACTGTCAACTTTCCCATGGCTGGGACCTTCTCAGCCAGAGCTACACTCAAGAATACACGATCAATGAAACCCTATGGGGAAAATCAAACTCCGACATGATACAAGTTGCAAGATCACCCAGCTAGCCTATGATGGGCTGTCACTAGATAGGCTTAACTGTCAACTTTCCCATGGCTGCGACCTTCTCAGCTAGAGCTACACTCAAGAATACACGATCAATGAAACCCTATGGGGAAAATCAAACTCCGACATGATACAAGTTGCAAGATCACCCAGCTAGCCTATGATGGGCTGTCACTAGATAGGCTTAACTGTCAACTTTCCCATGGCTGCGTCGTTCTCAGCCCGAGCTACACTCAAGAGTACACGATCAATGAAGCGCTATGGGGAAAATTAAACTCCTGCTTGATAGAAGTTGCCGAGTAAACGATCAATGAAACTCTATGGGGAAAATCCAACTCCGGCATGATACAAGTTGCAAGATCACCCAGCTAGCCTATGATGGGCTGTCACTAGATAGGCTTAACTGTCAACTTTCCCATGGCTGCGACCTTCTCAGCCAGAGCTACACTCAAGAATACACGATCAATGAAACCCTATGGGGAAAATCAAACTCCGACATGATACAAGTTGCAAGATCACCCAGCTAGCCTATGATGGGCTGTCACTAGATAGGCTTAACTGTCAACTTTCCCATGGCTGCGACCTTCTCAGCCAGAGCTACACTCAAGAATACACGATCAATGAAACCCTATGGGGAAAATCAAACTCCGACATGATACAAGTTGCAAGATCACCCAGCTAGCCTATGATGGACTGTCACTAGATATGCTTAACTGTCAACTTTCCCATGGCTGCGTCGTTCTCAGCCCGAGCTACACTCAAGAGTACACGATCAATGAAGAGCTATGGGGAAAATTAAACTCCTGCTTGATAGAAGTTGCCGAGTAAGCGATCAATGAAACTCTATGGGGAAAATCCAACTCCGGCATGATACAAGTTGCAAGATCACCCAGCTAGCCTATGATGGGCTGTCACTGGATAGGCTTAACTGTCAACTTTCCCATGGCTGCGACCTTCTCAGCCAGAGCTACACTCAAGAATACACGATCAATGAAACCCTATGGGGAAAATCAAACTCCGACATGATACAAGTTGCAAGATCACCCAGCTAGCCTATGATGGGCTGTCACTAGATAGGCTTAACTGTCAACTTTCCCATGGCTGCGACCTTCTCAGCCAGAGCTACACTCAAGAATACACGATCAATGAAACCCTATGGGGAAAATCAAACTCCGACATGATACAAGTTGCAAGATCACCCAGCTAGCCTATGATGGGCTGTCACTAGATAGGCTTAACTGTCAACTTTCCCATGGCTGCGTCGTTCTCAGCCCGAGCTACACTCAAGAGTACACGATCAATGAAGCGCTATGGGGAAAATTAAACTCCTGCTTGATAGAAGTTGCCGAGTAAACGATCAATGAAACTCTATGGGGAAAATCCATCTCCGGCATGATACAAGTTGCAAGATCACCCAGCTAGCCTATGATGGGCTGTCACTAGATAGGCTTAACTGTCAACTTTCCCATGGCTGGGACCTTCTCAGCCAGAGCTACACTCAAGAATACACGATCAATGAAACCCTATGGGGAAAATCAAACTCCTAAATGATACAAGTTGCAAGATCACCCAGCTAGCCTATGATGGGCTGTCACTAGATAGGCTTAACTGTCAACTTTCCCATGGCTGCGTCGTTCTCAGCCCGAGCTACACTCAAGAGTACACGATCAATGAAGCGCTATGGGGAAATTTAAACTCCTGCTTGATAGAAGTTGCAAGATCACCCAGCTAGCCTATGATGGGCTGTCACTAGATAGGCTTAACTGTCAACTTTCCCATGGCTGCGTCGTTCTCAGCCCGAGCTACACTCAAGAGTACACGATCAATGAAGAGCTATGGGGAAAATTAAACTCCTGCTTGATAGAAGTTGCCGAGTAAGCGATCAATGAAACTCTATGGGGAAAATCCAACTCCGGCATGATACAAGTTGCAAGATCACCCAGCTAGCCTATGATGGGCTGTCACTAGATAGGCTTAACTGTCAACTTTCCCATGGCTGGGAGCTTCTCAGCCAGAGCTACACTCAAGAATACACGATCAATGAAACCCTATGGGGAAAATCAAACTCCGACATGATACAAGTTGCAAGATCACCCAGCTAGCCTATGATGGGCTGTCACTAGATAGGCTTAACTGTCAACTTTCCCATGGCTGCGACCTTCTCAGCCAGAGCTACACTCAAGAATACACGATCAATGAAACCCTATGGGGAAAATCAAACTCCGACATGATACAAGTTGCAAGATCACCCAGCTAGCCTATGATGGGCTGTCACTAGATAGGCTTAACTGTCAACTTTCCCATGGCTGCGACCTTCTCAGCCAGAGCTACACTCAAGAATACACGATCAATGAAACCCTATGGGGAAAATCAAACTCCGACATGATACAAGTTGCAAGATCACCCAGCTAGCCTATGATGGGCTGTCACTAGATAGGCTTAACTGTCAACTTTCCCATGGCTGCGTCGTTCTCAGCCCGAGCTACACTCAAGAGTACACGATCAATGAAGCGCTACGGGGAAAATTAAACTCCTGCTTGATAGAAGTTGCCGAGTAAACGATAAATGAAACCCTATGGGGAAAATCCAACTCCGGCATGATACAACTTGCAAGATCACCCAGCTAGCCTATGATGGGCTGTCACTAGATAGGCTTAACTGTCAACTTTCCCATGGCTGCGACCTTCTCAGCCAGAGCTACACTCAAGAAAACACGATCAATGAAACCCTATGGGGAAAATCAAACTCCGACATGATACAAGTTGCAAGATCACCCAGCTAGCCTATGATGGGCTGTCACTAGATAGGCTTAACTGTCAACTTTCCCATGGCTGCGTCGTTCTCAGCCCGAGCTACACTCAAGAGTACACGATCAATGAAGCGCTATGGGGAAAATTAAACTCCTGCTTGATAGAAGTTGCCGAGTAAACGATCAATGAAACTCTATGGGGAAAATCCAACTCCGGCATGATACAAGTTGCAAGATCACCCAGCTAGCCTATGATGGGCTGTCACTAGATAGGCTTAACTGTCAACTTTCCCATGGCTGGGACCTTCTCAGCCAGAGCTACACTCAAGAATACACGATCAATGAAACCCTATGGGGAAAATCAAACTCCGACATGATACAAGTTGCAAGATCACCCAGCTAGCCTATGATGGGCTGTCACTAGATAGGCTTAACTGTCAACTTTCCCATGGCTGCGTCGTTCTCAGCCCGAGCTACACTCAAGAGTACACGATCAATGAAGCGCTACGGGGAAAATTAAACTCCTACTTGATAGAAGTTGCCGAGTAAACGATCAATGAAACCCTATGGGGAAAATCCAACTCCGGCATGATACAAGTTGCAAGATCACCCAGCTAGCCTATGATGGGCTGTCACTAGATAGGCTTAACTGTCAACTTTCCCATGGCTGCGACCTTCTCAGCCAGAGCTACACTCAAGAATACACGATCAATGAAACCCTATGGGGAAAATCAAACTCCGACATGATACAAGTTGCAAGATCACCCAGCTAGCCTATGATGGGCTGTCACTAGATATGCTTAACTGTCAACTTTCCCATGGCTGCGTCGTTCTCAGCCCGAGCTACACTCAAGAGTACACGATCAATGAAGCGCTATGGGGAAAATTAAACTCCTGCTTGATAGAAGTTGCCGAGTAAACGATCAATGAAACTCTATGGGGAAAATCCAACTCCGGCATGATACAAGTTGCAAGATCACCCAGCTAGCCTATGATGGGCTGTCACTAGATAGGCTTAACTGTCAACTTTCCCACGGCTGGGACCTTCTCAGCCAGAGCTACACTCAAGAATACACGATCAATGAAACACTATGGGGAAAATCAAACTCCGACATGATACAAGTTGCAAGATCACCCAGCTAGCCTATGATGGGCTGTCACTAGATAGGCTTAACTGTCAACTTTCCCATGGCTGCGACCTTCTCAGCCAGAGCTACACTCAAGAATACACGATCAATGAAACCCTATGGGGAAAATCAAACTCCGACATGATACAAGTTGCAAGATCACCCAGCTAGCCTATGATGGGCTGTCACTAGATAGGCTTAACTGTCAACTTTCCCATGGCTGCGTCGTTCTCAGCCCGAGCTACACTCAAGAGTACACGATCAATGAAGCGCTATGGGGAAAATTAAACTCCTGCTTGATAGAAGTTGCCGAGTAAACGATCAATGAAACTCTATGGGGAAAATCCATCTCCGGCATGATACAAGTTGCAAGATCACCCAGCTAGCCTATGATGGGCTGTCACTAGATAGGCTTAACTGTCAACTTTCCCATGGCTGGGACCTTCTCAGCCAGAGCTACACTCAAGAATACACGATCAATGAAACCCTATGGGGAAAATCAAACTCCTAAATGATACAAGTTGCAAGATCACCCAGCTAGCCTATGATGGGCTGTCACTAGATAGGCTTAACTGTCAACTTTCCCATGGCTGCGTCGTTCTCAGCCCGAGCTACACTCAAGAGTACACGATCAATGAAGCGCTATGGGGAAATTTAAACTCCTGCTTGATAGAAGTTGCAAGATCACCCAGCTAGCCTATGATGGGCTGTCACTAGATAGGCTTAACTGTCAACTTTCCCATGGCTGCGTCGTTCTCAGCCCGAGCTACACTCAAGAGTACACGATCAATGAAGAGCTATGGGGAAAATTAAACTCCTGCTTGATAGAAGTTGCCGAGTAAGCGATCAATGAAACTCTATGGGGAAAATCCAACTCCGGCATGATACAAGTTGCAAGATCACCCAGCTAGCCTATGATGGGCTGTCACTAGATAGGCTTAACTGTCAACTTTCCCATGGCTGGGAGCTTCTCAGCCAGAGCTACACTCAAGAATACACGATCAATGAAACCCTATGGGGAAAATCAAACTCCGACATGATACAAGTTGCAAGATCACCCAGCTAGCCTATGATGGGCTGTCACTAGATAGGCTTAACTGTCAACTTTCCCATGGCTGCGACCTTCTCAGCCAGAGCTACACTCAAGAATACACGATCAATGAAACCCTATGGGGAAAATCAAACTCCGACATGATACAAGTTGCAAGATCACCCAGCTAGCCTATGATGGGCTGTCACTAGATAGGCTTAACTGTCAACTTTCCCATGGCTGCGACCTTCTCAGCCAGAGCTACACTCAAGAATACACGATCAATGAAACCCTATGGGGAAAATCAAACTCCGACATGATACAAGTTGCAAGATCACCCAGCTAGCCTATGATGGGCTGTCACTAGATAGGCTTAACTGTCAACTTTCCCATGGCTGCGTCGTTCTCAGCCCGAGCTACACTCAAGAGTACACGATCAATGAAGCGCTATGGGGAAAATTAAACTCCTGCTTGATAGAAGTTGCCGAGTAAACGATCAATGAAACATTATGGGGAAAATCCAACTCCGGCATGATACAAGTTGCAAGATCACCCAGCTAGCCTATGATGGGCTGTCACTAGATAGGCTTAACTGTCAACTTTCCCATGGCTGGGACCTTCTCAGCCAGAGCTACACTCAAGAATACACGATCAATGAAACCCTATGGGGAAAATCAAACTCCGACATGATACAAGTTGCAAGATCACCCAGCTAGCCTATGATGGGCTGTCACTAGATAGGCTTAACTGTCAACTTTCCCATGGCTGCGACCTTCTCAGCCAGAGCTACACTCAAGAATACACGATCAATGAAACCCTATGGGGAAAATCAAACTCCGACATGATACAAGTTGCAAGATCACCCAGCTAGCCTATGATGGGCTGTCACTAGATAGGCTTAACTGTCAACTTTCCCATGGCTGCGTCGTTCTCAGCCCGAGCTACACTCAAGAGTACACGATCAATGAAGCGCTACGGGGAAAATTAAACTCCTGCTTGATAGAAGTTGCCGAGTAAACGATAAATGAAACCCTATGGGGAAAATCCAACTCCGGCATGATACAACTTGCAAGATCACCCAGCTAGCCTATGATGGGCTGTCACTAGATAGGCTTAACTGTCAACTTTCCCATGGCTGCGACCTTCTCAGCCAGAGCTACACTCAAGAAAACACGATCAATGAAACCCTATGGGGAAAATCAAACTCCGACATGATACAAGTTGCAAGATCACCCAGCTAGCCTATGATGGGCTGTCACTAGATAGGCTTAACTGTCAACTTTCCCATGGCTGCGTCGTTCTCAGCCCGAGCTACACTCAAGAGTACACGATCAATGAAGCGCTATGGGGAAAATTAAACTCCTGCTTGATAGAAGTTGCCGAGTAAACGATCAATGAAACTCTATGGGGAAAATCCAACTCCGGCATGATACAAGTTGCAAGATCACCCAGCTAGCCTATGATGGGCTGTCACTAGATAGGCTTAACTGTCAACTTTCCCATGGCTGGGACCTTCTCAGCCAGAGCTACACTCAAGAATACACGATCAATGAAACCCTATGGGGAAAATCAAACTCCGACATGATACAAGTTGCAAGATCACCCAGCTAGCCTATGATGGGCTGTCACTAGATAGGCTTAACTGTCAACTTTCCCATGGCTGCGACCTTCTCAGCCAGAGCTACACTCAAGAATACACGATCAATGAAACCCTATGGGGAAAATCAAACTCCGACATGATACAAGTTGCAAGATCACCCAGCTAGCCTATGATGGGCTGTCACTAGATAGGCTTAACTGTCAACTTTCCCATGGCTGCGACCTTCTCAGCCAGAGCTACACTCAAGAATACACGATCAATGAAACCCTATGGGGAAAATCAAACTCCGACATGATACAAGTTGCAAGATCACCCAGCTAGCCTATGATGGGCTGTCACTAGATAGGCTTAACTGTCAACTTTCCCATGGCTGCGTCGTTCTCAGCCCGAGCTACACTCAAGAGTACACGATCAATGAAGCGCTACGGGGAAAATTAAACTCCTGCTTGATAGAAGTTGCCGAGTAAACGATCAATGAAACCCTATGGGGAAAATCCAACTCCGGCATGATACAAGTTGCAAGATCACCCAGCTAGCCTATGATGGGCTGTCACTAGATAGGCTTAACTGTCAACTTTCCCATGGCTGCGACCTTCTCAGCCAGAGCTACACTCAAGAATACACGATCAATGAAACCCTATGGGGAAAATCAAACTCCTAAATGATACAAGTTGCAAGATCACCCAGCTAGCCTATGATGGGCTGTCACTAGATAGGCTTAACTGTCAACTTTCCCATGGCTGCGTCGTTCTCAGCCCGAGCTACACTCAAGAGTACACGATCAATGAAGCGCTATGGGGAAATTTAAACTCCTGCTTGATAGAAGTTGCAAGATCACCCAGCTAGCCTATGATGGGCTGTCACTAGATAGGCTTAACTGTCAACTTTCCCATGGCTGCGACCTTCTCAGCCAGAGCTACACTCAAGAATACACGATCAATGAAACCCTATGGGGAAAATCAAACTCCGACATGATACAAGTTGCAAGATCACCCAGCTAGCCTATGATGGGCTGTCACTAGATAGGCTTAACTGTCAACTTTCCCATGGCTGCGTCGTTCTCAGCCCGAGCTACACTCAAGAGTACACGATCAATGAAGCGCTATGGGGAAAATTAAACTCCTGCTTGATAGAAGTTGCCGAGTAAACGATCAATGAAACTCTATGGGGAAAATCCATCTCCGGCATGATACAAGTTGCAAGATCACCCAGCTAGCCTATGATGGGCTGTCACTAGATAGGCTTAACTGTCAACTTTCCCATGGCTGGGACCTTCTCAGCCAGAGCTACACTCAAGAATACACGATCAATGAAACCCTATGGGGAAAATCAAACTCCGACATGATACAAGTTGCAAGATCACCCAGCTAGCCTATGATGGGCTGTCACTAGATAGGCTTAACTGTCAACTTTCCCATGGCTGCGTCGTTCTCAGCCCGAGCTACACTCAAGAGTACACGATCAATGAAGCGCTATGGGGAAAATTAAACTCCTGCTTGATAGAAGTTGCCGAGTAAACGATCAATGAAACTCTATGGGGAAAATCCAACTCCGGCATGATACAAGTTGCAAGATCACCCAGCTAGCCTATGATGGGCTGTCACTAGATAGGCTTAACTGTCAACTTTCCCATGGCTGGGACCTTCTCAGCCAGAGCTACACTCAAGAATACACGATCAATGAAACCCTATGGGGAAAATCAAACTCCGACATGATACAAGTTGCAAGATCACCCAGCTAGCCTATGATGGGCTGTCACTAGATAGGCTTAACTGTCAACTTTCCCATGGCTGCGACCTTCTCAGCCAGAGCTTCACTCAAGAATACACGATCAATGAAACCCTATGGGGAAAATCAAACTCCGACATGATACAAGTTGCAAGATCACCCAGCTAGCCTATGATGGGCTGTCACTAGATAGGCTTAACTGTCAACTTTCCCATGGCTGCGTCGTTCTCAGCCCGAGCTACACTCAAGAGTACACGATCAATGAAGCGCTACGGGGAAAATTAAACTCCTGCTTGATAGAAGTTGCCGAGTAAACGATCAATGAAACCCTATGGGGAAAATCCAACTCCGGCATGATACAAGTTGCAAGATCACCCAGCTAGCCTATGATGGGCTGTCACTAGATAGGCTTAACTGTCAACTTTCCCATGGCTGCGACCTTCTCAGCCAGAGCTACACTCAAGAATACACGATCAATGAAACCCTATGGGGAAAATCAAACTCCGACATGATACAAGTTGCAAGATCACCCAGCTAGCCTATGATGGGCTGTCACTAGATATGCTTAACTGTCAACTTTCCCATGGCTGCGTCGTTCTCAGCCCGAGCTACACTCAAGAGTACACGATCAATGAAGCGCTAAGGGGAAAATTAAACTCCTGCTTGATAGAAGTTGCCGAGTAAACGATCAATGAAGCTCTATGGGGAAAATCCAGCTCCGGCATGATACAAGTTGCAAGATCACCCAGCTAGCCTATGATGGGCTGTCACTAGATAGGCTTAACTGTCAACTTTCCCATGGCTGCGACCTTCTCAGCCAGAGCTACACTCAAGAATACACGATCAATGAAACCCTATGGGGAAAATCAAACTCCGACATGATACAAGTTGCAAGATCACACAGCTAGCCTATGATGGGCTGTCACTAGATAGGCTTAACTGTCAACTTTCCCATGGCTGCGACCTTCTCAGCCAGAGCTACACTCAAGAATACACGATCAATGAAACCCTATGGGGAAAATCAAACTCCGACATGATACAAGTTGCAAGATCACCCAGCTAGCCTATGATGGGCTGTCACTAGATAGGCTTAACTGTCAACTTTCCCATGGCTGCGTCGTTCTCAGCCCGAGCTACACTCAAGAGTACACGATCAATGAAGCGCTATGGGGAAAATTAAACTCCTGCTTGATAGAAGTTGCCGAGTAAACGATCAATGAAACTCTATGGGGAAAATCCATCTCCGGCATGATACAAGTTGCAAGATCACCCAGCTAGCCTATGATGGGCTGTCACTAGATAGGCTTAACTGTCAACTTTCCCATGGCTGGGACCTTCTCAGCCAGAGCTACACTCAAGAATACACGATCAATGAAACCCTATGGGGAAAATCAAACTCCTAAATGATACAAGTTGCAAGATCACCCAGCTAGCCTATGATGGGCTGTCACTAGATAGGCTTAACTGTCAACTTTCCCATGGCTGCGTCGTTCTCAGCCCGAGCTACACTCAAGAGTACACGATCAATGAAGCGCTATGGGGAAATTTAAACTCCTGCTTGATAGAAGTTGCAAGATCACCCAGCTAGCCTATGATGGGCTGTCACTAGATAGGCTTAACTGTCAACTTTCCCATGGCTGCGTCGTTCTCAGCCCGAGCTACACTCAAGAGTACACGATCAATGAAGAGCTATGGGGAAAATTAAACTCCTGCTTGATAGAAGTTGCCGAGTAAGCGATCAATGAAACTCTATGGGGAAAATCCAACTCCGGCATGATACAAGTTGCAAGATCACCCAGCTAGCCTATGATGGGCTGTCACTAGATAGGCTTAACTGTCAACTTTCCCATGGCTGGGAGCTTCTCAGCCAGAGCTACACTCAAGAATACACGATCAATGAAACCCTATGGGGAAAATCAAACTCCGACATGATACAAGTTGCAAGATCACTCAGCTAGCCTATGATGGGCTGTCACTAGATAGGCTTAACTGTCAACTTTCCCATGGCTGCGACCTTCTCAGCCAGAGCTACACTCAAGAATACACGATCAATGAAACCCTATGGGGAAAATCAAACTCCGACATGATACAAGTTGCAAGATCACCCAGCTAGCCTATGATGGGCTGTCACTAGATAGGCTTAACTGTCAACTTTCCCATGGCTGCGACCTTCTCAGCCAGAGCTACACTCAAGAATACACGATCAATGAAACCCTATGGGGAAAATCAAACTCCGACATGATACAAGTTGCAAGATCACCCAGCTAGCCTATGATGGGCTGTCACTAGATAGGCTTAACTGTCAACTTTCCCATGGCTGCGTCGTTCTCAGCCCGAGCTACACTCAAGAGTACACGATCAATGAAGCGCTATGGGGAAAATTAAACTCCTGCTTGATAGAAGTTGCCGAGTAAACGATCAATGAAACATTATGGGGAAAATCCAACTCCGGCATGATACAAGTTGCAAGATCACCCAGCTAGCCTATGATGGGCTGTCACTAGATAGGCTTAACTGTCAACTTTCCCATGGCTGGGACCTTCTCAGCCAGAGCTACACTCAAGAATACACGATCAATGAAACCCTATGGGGAAAATCAAACTCCGACATGATACAAGTTGCAAGATCACCCAGCTAGCCTATGATGGGCTGTCACTAGATAGGCTTAACTGTCAACTTTCCCATGGCTGCGACCTTCTCAGCCAGAGCTACACTCAAGAATACACGATCAATGAAACCCTATGGGGAAAATCAAACTCCGACATGATACAAGTTGCAAGATCACCCAGCTAGCCTATGATGGGCTGTCACTAGATAGGCTTAACTGTCAACTTTCCCATGGCTGCGTCGTTCTCAGCCCGAGCTACACTCAAGAGTACACGATCAATGAAGCGCTACGGGGAAAATTAAACTCCTGCTTGATAGAAGTTGCCGAGTAAACGATAAATGAAACCCTATGGGGAAAATCCAACTCCGGCATGATACAACTTGCAAGATCACCCAGCTAGCCTATGATGGGCTGTCACTAGATAGGCTTAACTGTCAACTTTCCCATGGCTGCGACCTTCTCAGCCAGAGCTACACTCAAGAAAACACGATCAATGAAACCCTATGGGGAAAATCAAACTCCGACATGATACAAGTTGCAAGATCACCCAGCTAGCCTATGATGGGCTGTCACTAGATAGGCTTAACTGTCAACTTTCCCATGGCTGCGTCGTTCTCAGCCCGAGCTACACTCAAGAGTACACGATCAATGAAGCGCTATGGGGAAAATTAAACTCCTGCTTGATAGAAGTTGCCGAGTAAACGATCAATGAAACTCTATGGGGAAAATCCAACTCCGGCATGATACAAGTTGCAAGATCACCCAGCTAGCCTATGATGGGCTGTCACTAGATAGGCTTAACTGTCAACTTTCCCATGGCTGCGTCGTTCTCAGCCCGAGCTACACTCAAGAGTACACGATCAATGAAGCGCTACGGGGAAAATTAAACTCCTACTTGATAGAAGTTGCCGAGTAAACGATCAATGAAACCCTATGGGGAAAATCCAACTCCGGCATGATACAAGTTGCAAGATCACCCAGCTAGCCTATGATGGGCTGTCACTAGATAGGCTTAACTGTCAACTTTCCCATGGCTGCGACCTTCTCAGCCAGAGCTACACTCAAGAATACACGATCAATGAAACCCTATGGGGAAAATCAAACTCCGACATGATACAAGTTGCAAGATCACCCAGCTAGCCTATGATGGGCTGTCACTAGATATGCTTAACTGTCAACTTTGCCATGGCTGCGTCGTTCTCAGCCCGAGCTACACTCAAGAGTACACGATCAATGAAGCGCTATGGGGAAAATTAAACTCCTGCTTGATAGAAGTTGCCGAGTAAACGATCAATGAAACTCTATGGGGAAAATCCAACTCCGGCATGATACAAGTTGCAAGATCACCCAGCTAGCCTATGATGGGCTGTCACTAGATAGGCTTAACTGTCAACTTTCCCACGGCTGGGACCTTCTCAGCCAGAGCTACACTCAAGAATACACGATCAATGAAACACTATGGGGAAAATCAAACTCCGACATGATACAAGTTGCAAGATCACCCAGCTAGCCTATGATGGGCTGTCACTAGATAGGCTTAACTGTCAACTTTCCCATGGCTGCGACCTTCTCAGCCAGAGCTACACTCAAGAATACACGATCAATGAAACCCTATGGGGAAAATCAAACTCCGACATGATACAAGTTGCAAGATCACCCAGCTAGCCTATGATGGGCTGTCACTAGATAGGCTTAACTGTCAACTTTCCCATGGCTGCGTCGTTCTCAGCCCGAGCTACACTCAAGAGTACACGATCAATGAAGCGCTATGGGGAAAATTAAACTCCTGCTTGATAGAAGTTGCCGAGTAAACGATCAATGAAACTCTATGGGGAAAATCCATCTCCGGCATGATACAAGTTGCAAGATCACCCAGCTAGCCTATGATGGGCTGTCACTAGATAGGCTTAACTGTCAACTTTCCCATGGCTGGGACCTTCTCAGCCAGAGCTACACTCAAGAATACACGATCAATGAAACCCTATGGGGAAAATCAAACTCCTAAATGATACAAGTTGCAAGATCACCCAGCTAGCCTATGATGGGCTGTCACTAGATAGGCTTAACTGTCAACTTTCCCATGGCTGCGTCGTTCTCAGCCCGAGCTACACTCAAGAGTACACGATCAATGAAGCGCTATGGGGAAATTTAAACTCCTGCTTGATAGAAGTTGCAAGATCACCCAGCTAGCCTATGATGGGCTGTCACTAGATAGGCTTAACTGTCAACTTTCCCATGGCTGCGTCGTTCTCAGCCCGAGCTACACTCAAGAGTACACGATCAATGAAGAGCTATGGGGAAAATTAAACTCCTGCTTGATAGAAGTTGCCGAGTAAGCGATCAATGAAACTCTATGGGGAAAATCCAACTCCGGCATGATACAAGTTGCAAGATCACCCAGCTAGCCTATGATGGGCTGTCACTAGATAGGCTTAACTGTCAACTTTCCCATGGCTGGGAGCTTCTCAGCCAGAGCTACACTCAAGAATACACGATCAATGAAACCCTATGGGGAAAATCAAACTCCGACATGATACAAGTTGCAAGATCACCCAGCTAGCCTATGATGGGCTGTCACTAGATAGGCTTAACTGTCAACTTTCCCATGGCTGCGACCTTCTCAGCCAGAGCTACACTCAAGAATACACGATCAATGAAACCCTATGGGGAAAATCAAACTCCGACATGATACAAGTTGCAAGATCACCCAGCTAGCCTATGATGGGCTGTCACTAGATAGGCTTAACTGTCAACTTTCCCATGGCTGCGACCTTCTCAGCCAGAGCTACACTCAAGAATACACGATCAATGAAACCCTATGGGGAAAATCAAACTCCGACATGATACAAGTTGCAAGATCACCCAGCTAGCCTATGATGGGCTGTCACTAGATAGGCTTAACTGTCAACTTTCCCATGGCTGCGTCGTTCTCAGCCCGAGCTACACTCAAGAGTACACGATCAATGAAGCGCTATGGGGAAAATTAAACTCCTGCTTGATAGAAGTTGCCGAGTAAACGATCAATGAAACATTATGGGGAAAATCCAACTCCGGCATGATACAAGTTGCAAGATCACCCAGCTAGCCTATGATGGGCTGTCACTAGATAGGCTTAACTGTCAACTTTCCCATGGCTGGGACCTTCTCAGCCAGAGCTACACTCAAGAATACACGATCAATGAAACCCTATGGGGAAAATCAAACTCCGACATGATACAAGTTGCAAGATCACCCAGCTAGCCTATGATGGGCTGTCACTAGATAGGCTTAACTGTCAACTTTCCCATGGCTGGGACCTTCTCAGCCAGAGCTACACTCAAGAATACACGATCAATGAAACCCTATGGGGAAAATCAAACTCCTAAATGATACAAGTTGCAAGATCACCCAGCTAGCCTATGATGGGCTGTCACTAGATAGGCTTAACTGTCAACTTTCCCATGGCTGCGTCGTTCTCAGCCCGAGCTACACTCAAGAGTACACGATCAATGAAGCGCTATGGGGAAATTTAAACTCCTGCTTGATAGAAGTTGCAAGATCACCCAGCTAGCCTATGATGGGCTGTCACTAGATAGGCTTAACTGTCAACTTTCCCATGGCTGCGTCGTTCTCAGCCCGAGCTACACTCAAGAGTACACGATCAATGAAGAGCTATGGGGAAAATTAAACTCCTGCTTGATAGAAGTTGCCGAGTAAGCGATCAATGAAACTCTATGGGGAAAATCCAACTCCGGCATGATACAAGTTGCAAGATCACCCAGCTAGCCTATGATGGGCTGTCACTAGATAGGCTTAACTGTCAACTTTCCCATGGCTGGGAGCTTCTCAGCCAGAGCTACACTCAAGAATACACGATCAATGAAACCCTATGGGGAAAATCAAACTCCGACATGATACAAGTTGCAAGATCACTCAGCTAGCCTATGATGGGCTGTCACTAGATAGGCTTAACTGTCAACTTTCCCATGGCTGCGACCTTCTCAGCCAGAGCTACACTCAAGAATACACGATCAATGAAACCCTATGGGGAAAATCAAACTCCGACATGATACAAGTTGCAAGATCACCCAGCTAGCCTATGATGGGCTGTCACTAGATAGGCTTAACTGTCAACTTTCCCATGGCTGCGACCTTCTCAGCCAGAGCTACACTCAAGAATACACGATCAATGAAACCCTATGGGGAAAATCAAACTCCGACATGATACAAGTTGCAAGATCACCCAGCTAGCCTATGATGGGCTGTCACTAGATAGGCTTAACTGTCAACTTTCCCATGGCTGCGTCGTTCTCAGCCCGAGCTACACTCAAGAGTACACGATCAATGAAGCGCTATGGGGAAAATTAAACTCCTGCTTGATAGAAGTTGCCGAGTAAACGATCAATGAAACATTATGGGGAAAATCCAACTCCGGCATGATACAAGTTGCAAGATCACCCAGCTAGCCTATGATGGGCTGTCACTAGATAGGCTTAACTGTCAACTTTCCCATGGCTGGGACCTTCTCAGCCAGAGCTACACTCAAGAATACACGATCAATGAAACCCTATGGGGAAAATCAAACTCCGACATGATACAAGTTGCAAGATCACCCAGCTAGCCTATGATGGGCTGTCACTAGATAGGCTTAACTGTCAACTTTCCCATGGCTGCGACCTTCTCAGCCAGAGCTACACTCAAGAATACACGATCAATGAAACCCTATGGGGAAAATCAAACTCCGACATGATACAAGTTGCAAGATCACCCAGCTAGCCTATGATGGGCTGTCACTAGATAGGCTTAACTGTCAACTTTCCCATGGCTGCGTCGTTCTCAGCCCGAGCTACACTCAAGAGTACACGATCAATGAAGCGCTACGGGGAAAATTAAACTCCTGCTTGATAGAAGTTGCCGAGTAAACGATAAATGAAACCCTATGGGGAAAATCCAACTCCGGCATGATACAACTTGCAAGATCACCCAGCTAGCCTATGATGGGCTGTCACTAGATAGGCTTAACTGTCAACTTTCCCATGGCTGCGACCTTCTCAGCCAGAGCTACACTCAAGAAAACACGATCAATGAAACCCTATGGGGAAAATCAAACTCCGACATGATACAAGTTGCAAGATCACCCAGCTAGCCTATGATGGGCTGTCACTAGATAGGCTTAACTGTCAACTTTCCCATGGCTGCGTCGTTCTCAGCCCGAGCTACACTCAAGAGTACACGATCAATGAAGCGCTATGGGGAAAATTAAACTCCTGCTTGATAGAAGTTGCCGAGTAAACGATCAATGAAACTCTATGGGGAAAATCCAACTCCGGCATGATACAAGTTGCAAGATCACCCAGCTAGCCTATGATGGGCTGTCACTAGATAGGCTTAACTGTCAACTTTCCCATGGCTGGGACCTTCTCAGCCAGAGCTACACTCAAGAATACACGATCAATGAAACCCTATGGGGAAAATCAAACTCCGACATGATACAAGTTGCAAGATCACCCAGCTAGCCTATGATGGGCTGTCACTAGATAGGCTTAACTGTCAACTTTCCCATGGCTGCGTCGTTCTCAGCCCGAGCTACACTCAAGAGTACACGATCAATGAAGCGCTACGGGGAAAATTAAACTCCTACTTGATAGAAGTTGCCGAGTAAACGATCAATGAAACCCTATGGGGAAAATCCAACTCCGGCATGATACAAGTTGCAAGATCACCCAGCTAGCCTATGATGGGCTGTCACTAGATAGGCTTAACTGTCAACTTTCCCATGGCTGCGACCTTCTCAGCCAGAGCTACACTCAAGAATACACGATCAATGAAACCCTATGGGGAAAATCAAACTCCGACATGATACAAGTTGCAAGATCACCCAGCTAGCCTATGATGGGCTGTCACTAGATATGCTTAACTGTCAACTTTCCCATGGCTGCGTCGTTCTCAGCCCGAGCTACACTCAAGAGTACACGATCAATGAAGCGCTATGGGGAAAATTAAACTCCTGCTTGATAGAAGTTGCCGAGTAAACGATCAATGAAACTCTATGGGGAAAATCCAACTCCGGCATGATACAAGTTGCAAGATCACCCAGCTAGCCTATGATGGGCTGTCACTAGATAGGCTTAACTGTCAACTTTCCCACGGCTGGGACCTTCTCAGCCAGAGCTACACTCAAGAATACACGATCAATGAAACACTATGGGGAAAATCAAACTCCGACATGATACAAGTTGCAAGATCACCCAGCTAGCCTATGATGGGCTGTCACTAGATAGGCTTAACTGTCAACTTTCCCATGGCTGCGACCTTCTCAGCCAGAGCTACACTCAAGAATACACGATCAATGAAACCCTATGGGGAAAATCAAACTCCGACATGATACAAGTTGCAAGATCACCCAGCTAGCCTATGATGGGCTGTCACTAGATAGGCTTAACTGTCAACTTTCCCATGGCTGCGTCGTTCTCAGCCCGAGCTACACTCAAGAGTACACGATCAATGAAGCGCTATGGGGAAAATTAAACTCCTGCTTGATAGAAGTTGCCGAGTAAACGATCAATGAAACTCTATGGGGAAAATCCATCTCCGGCATGATACAAGTTGCAAGATCACCCAGCTAGCCTATGATGGGCTGTCACTAGATAGGCTTAACTGTCAACTTTCCCATGGCTGGGACCTTCTCAGCCAGAGCTACACTCAAGAATACACGATCAATGAAACCCTATGGGGAAAATCAAACTCCTAAATGATACAAGTTGCAAGATCACCCAGCTAGCCTATGATGGGCTGTCACTAGATAGGCTTAACTGTCAACTTTCCCATGGCTGCGTCGTTCTCAGCCCGAGCTACACTCAAGAGTACACGATCAATGAAGCGCTATGGGGAAATTTAAACTCCTGCTTGATAGAAGTTGCAAGATCACCCAGCTAGCCTATGATGGGCTGTCACTAGATAGGCTTAACTGTCAACTTTCCCATGGCTGCGTCGTTCTCAGCCCGAGCTACACTCAAGAGTACACGATCAATGAAGAGCTATGGGGAAAATTAAACTCCTGCTTGATAGAAGTTGCCGAGTAAGCGATCAATGAAACTCTATGGGGAAAATCCAACTCCGGCATGATACAAGTTGCAAGATCACCCAGCTAGCCTATGATGGGCTGTCACTAGATAGGCTTAACTGTCAACTTTCCCATGGCTGGGAGCTTCTCAGCCAGAGCTACACTCAAGAATACACGATCAATGAAACCCTATGGGGAAAATCAAACTCCGACATGATACAAGTTGCAAGATCACCCAGCTAGCCTATGATGGGCTGTCACTAGATAGGCTTAACTGTCAACTTTCCCATGGCTGCGACCTTCTCAGCCAGAGCTACACTCAAGAATACACGATCAATGAAACCCTATGGGGAAAATCAAACTCCGACATGATACAAGTTGCAAGATCACCCAGCTAGCCTATGATGGGCTGTCACTAGATAGGCTTAACTGTCAACTTTCCCATGGCTGCGACCTTCTCAGCCAGAGCTACACTCAAGAATACACGATCAATGAAACCCTATGGGGAAAATCAAACTCCGACATGATACAAGTTGCAAGATCACCCAGCTAGCCTATGATGGGCTGTCACTAGATAGGCTTAACTGTCAACTTTCCCATGGCTGCGTCGTTCTCAGCCCGAGCTACACTCAAGAGTACACGATCAATGAAGCGCTATGGGGAAAATTAAACTCCTGCTTGATAGAAGTTGCCGAGTAAACGATCAATGAAACATTATGGGGAAAATCCAACTCCGGCATGATACAAGTTGCAAGATCACCCAGCTAGCCTATGATGGGCTGTCACTAGATAGGCTTAACTGTCAACTTTCCCATGGCTGGGACCTTCTCAGCCAGAGCTACACTCAAGAATACACGATCAATGAAACCCTATGGGGAAAATCAAACTCCGACATGATACAAGTTGCAAGATCACCCAGCTAGCCTATGATGGGCTGTCACTAGATAGGCTTAACTGTCAACTTTCCCATGGCTGCGACCTTCTCAGCCAGAGCTACACTCAAGAATACACGATCAATGAAACCCTATGGGGAAAATCAAACTCCGACATGATACAAGTTGCAAGATCACCCAGCTAGCCTATGATGGGCTGTCACTAGATAGGCTTAACTGTCAACTTTCCCATGGCTGCGTCGTTCTCAGCCCGAGCTACACTCAAGAGTACACGATCAATGAAGCGCTACGGGGAAAATTAAACTCCTGCTTGATAGAAGTTGCCGAGTAAACGATAAATGAAACCCTATGGGGAAAATCCAACTCCGGCATGATACAACTTGCAAGATCACCCAGCTAGCCTATGATGGGCTGTCACTAGATAGGCTTAACTGTCAACTTTCCCATGGCTGCGACCTTCTCAGCCAGAGCTACACTCAAGAAAACACGATCAATGAAACCCTATGGGGAAAATCAAACT
>NW_027440844.1:0-57967 GCF_031893055.1 Leptodactylus fuscus | reverse complement strand
TTACTGTTATACACAGCACCCCCCTAATAGTGTTATACACAGAACCTCCCTAATAATTTAATACACAGCACCCCAATAATAGTGTTATACACAGCACCCCCCTAATAGTTTAATACACAGCACCCCAATAATAGTGTTATACACAGCACCCCCCTAATAGTTTAATACACAGCACCCCCCCAATAGTGTTATACACAGCACCCCCCTAATAGTGTTATACACAGCACCCCCCTAATAGTTTAATACACAGCACCCCCCTAATTGTTTAATACACTGCACCCCCCTAATTGTTTAATACACAGCACCCCCCTAATAATTTAATACACAGCACCCCCCTAATAGTGTTATACACAGCACCCCCCTAATAGTTTAATACACAGCACCCCAATAATAGTGTTATACACAGCACCCCCCTAATAGTTTAATACACAGCACCAACCTAATAGTGTTATACACAGCACCCCCCTAATCGTTTAATACACAGCACCCCCCTAATAGTTTAATACACAGCACCCCCTAATAGTGTTATACACAGCACCCCCCTAATAGTTTAATACACAGCACCCCCCTAATAGTGTTATACACAGAACCCCCCTATTAGTGTTATACACAGCACCCCCCTAATAGTTTAATACACAGCACCCCCCTAATAGTATTATACACAGCACCCCCCTAATAGTGTTATACACAGCACCCCCCTAATAGTTTAATACACAGCACCCCCCTAATAATTTAATACACAGCACCCCCCTAATAGTGTTATACACAGCACACCCTAATAGTTTAATACACAGCACCCCCCTAATTGTTTAATACACTGCACCCCCCTAATTGTTTAATACACAGCACCCCCCTAATAATTTAATACACAGCACCCCCCTAATAGTGTTATACACAGCACCCCCCTAATAGTTTAATACACAGCACCCCAATAATAGTGTTATACACAGCACCCCCCTAATAGTTTAATACACAGCACCAACCTAATAGTGTTATACACAGCACCCCCCTAATCGTTTAATACACAGCACCCCCCTAATAGTTTAATACACAGCACCCCCTAATAGTGTTATACACAGCACCCCCCTAATAGTTTAATACACAGCACCCCCCTAATAGTGTTATACACAGAACCCCCCTAATAGTGTTATACACAGCACCCCCCTAATAGTTTAATACACAGCACCCCCCTAATAGTATTATACACAGCACCCCCCTAATAGTGTTATACACAGCACCCCCCTAATAGTTTAATACACAGCACCCCCCTAATAATTTAATACACAGCACCCCCCTAATAGTGTTATACACAGCACCCCCCTAATAGTTTAATACACAGCACCCCCCTAATAGTTTAATACACATCACCCCCCTAATAATTTAATACACAGCACCCCCCTAGTAGTGTTATACACAGCACCCCCCTAATAATTTAATACACAGCACCCCCCTAATAGTTTAATACACAGCACCCCCCTAATAGTTTAATACACAGCACCCCCCTAATTGTTTAATACACAGCACCCCCCTAATAGTTTAATACACAGCACCCCCCTAATTGTTTAATACACAGCACCCCCCTAATTGTTTAATACACAGCACCCCCCTAATAGTGTTATACACAGCACCCCCCTAATAGTGTTATACACAGAACCCCCTTAATAGTGTTATACACAGCACCCCCCTAATAGTGTTATACACAGCACCCCCCTAATAGTGTTATACACAGAACCCCCTTAATAGTGTTATACACAGCACCCCCCTAATAGTTTAATACACAGCACCCCCCTAATAGTGTTATACACAGCACCCCCCTAATAGTGTTATACACAGCACCCCCCTAATAGTTTAATACACAGCACCCCCCTAATAGTGTTATACACAGCACCCCCCTAATAGTTTAATACACAGCACCCCCCTAATAGTTTAATACACAACACCCCCCTAATAATTTAATACACAGCACCCCCCTAATACTGTTATACACAGCACCCCCTAATAGTGTTATACACAGAACCCCCCTAATAATTTAATACACAGCACCCCAATAATAGTGTTATACACAGCACCCCCTAATAGTTTAATACACAGCACCCCAATAATAGTGTTATACACAGCACCCCCCTAATAGTGTTATACACAGCACCCCCCTAATAGTGTTATACACAGCACCCCCCTAATATTGTTATACACAGCACCCCCCTAATAGTGTTATACACAGCACCCCCCTAATAGTTTAATACACAGCACCCCCCTAATTGTTTAATACACAGCACCCCCCTAATTGTTTAATACACAGCACCCCCCTAATAATTTAATACACAGCACCCCCCTAATAGTGTTATACACAGCACCCCCCTAATAGTTTAATACACAGCACCCCAATAATAGTGTTATACACAGCACCCCCCTAATAGTTTAATACACAGCACCCCCCTAATAGTGTTATACACAGCACCCCCCTAATAGTGTTATACACAGCACCCCCCTAATATTGTTATACACAGCACCCCCCTAATAGTGTTATACACAGCACCCCCCTAATAGTTTAATACACAGCACCCCCCTAATAGTGTTATACACAGCACCCCCCTAATAGTGTTATACAAAGCACCCCCCTAATAGTTTAATACACAGCACCCCCCTAATAGTGTTATACACAGCACCCCCCTAATAGTTTAATACACAGCACCCCCCTAATAGTTTAATACACATCACCCCCCTAATAATTTAATACACAGCACCCCCCTAATAGTGTTATACACAGCACCCCCCTAATTGTTTACTACACAGCACCCCCCTAGTAGTTTTATACACAGCACCCCCTAATAATTTAATACACAGCACCCCCCTAATAGTTTAATACACAGCACCCCTCTAATAGTTTAATACACAGCACCCCCCTAATAATTTAATACACAGCACCCCCTAATAGTGTTATACACAGCAGCCCCCTAATAGTTTAATACACAGCACCCCCCTAATAGTTTAATACACAGCACCCCCCTAATAGTGTTATACACAGCACCCCCCTAATAGTGTTATACACAGCACCCCCCTAATAGTTTAATACACAGCACCCCAATAATAGTGTTATACACAGCACCCCCCTAATAGTTTAATACACAGCACCGCCCTAATAGTGTTATACACAGCACCCCCCTAATAGTGTTATACACAGAACCCCCTTAATAGTGTTATACACAGCACCCCCCTAATAGTTTAATACACAGCACCCCCCTAATAGTGTTATACACACACCCCCCTAATAGTGTTATACACAGCACCCCCCTAATAGTTTAATACACAGCACCCCCCTAATAGTGTTATACACAGCACCCCCCTAATAGTTTAATACACAGCACCCCCCTAATAGTTTAATACACAGCACCCCCCTAATAGTTTAATACACAGCACCCCCTAATTGTTTAATACACAGCACCCCCCTAATTGTTTAATACACAGCACCCCCCTTATAATTTAATACACAGCACCCCCTAATAGTGTTATACACAGCACCCCCCTAATAGTTTAATACACAGCACCCCAATAATAGTGTTATACACAGCACCCCCCTAATAGTTTAATACACAGCACCAACCTAATAGTGTTATACACAGCACCCCCCTAATAGTGTTATACACAGCACCCCCCTAATATTGTTATACACAGCACCCCCCTAATAGTGTTATACACAGCACCCCCTAATAGTTTAATACACAGCACCCCCCTAATAGTGTTATACACAGCACCCCCCTAATATTGTTATACACAGCACCCCCCTAATAGTGTTATACACAGCACCCCCCTAATAATTTAATACACAGCACCCCCTAATAGTGTTATACACAGCACCCCCCTAATTGTTTACTACACAGCACCCCCCTAGTAGTGTTATACACAGCACCCCCCTAATAATTTAATACACAGCACCCCCCTAATAGTTTAATACACAGCACCCCCCTAATAGTTTAATACACAGCACCCCCCTAATAATTTAATACACAGCACCCCCTAATAGTGTTATACACAGCACCCCCCTAATAGTTTAATACACAGCACCCCAATAATAGTGTTATACACAGCACCCCCCTAATAGTTTAATACACAGCACCCCCCTAATAGTGTTATACACAGCACCCCCCTAATAGTGTTATACACAGAACCCCCTTAATAGTGTTATACACAGCACCCCCCCTAATAGTTTAATACACAGCACCCCCCTAATAGTGTCATACACAGCACCCCCCTAATAGTGTTATACACAGCACCCCCCTAATAGTTTAATACACAGCACCCCCCTAATAGTGTTATACACAGCACCCCCCTAATAGTTTAATACACAGCACCCCCCTAATAGTTTAATACACAGCACCCCCCTAATAGTTTAATACACAGCACCCCCCAATAGTTTAATACACAACACCCAACTAATAATTTAATACACAGCACCCCCCTAATACTGTTATACACAGCACCCCCCTAATACTGTTATACACAGCACCCCCCTAATAGTGTTATACACAGAACCCCCCTAATAATTTAATACACAGCACCCCAATAATAGTGTTATACACAGCACCCCCCTAATAGTTTAATACACAGCACCCCAATAATAGTGTTATACACAGCACCCCCCTAATAGTTTAATACACAGCACCCCCCCAATAGTGTTATACACAGCACCCCCCTAATAGTGTTATACACAGCACCCCCCTAATTGTTTAATACACAGCACCCCCCTAATTGTTTAATACACAGCACCCCCCTAATAATTTAATACACAGCACCCCCCTAATAGTGTTATACACAGCACCCCCCTAATAGTTTAATACACAGCACCCCAATAATAGTGTTATACACAGCACCCCCCTAATAGTTTAATACACAGCACCCCCTAATAGTGTTATACACAGCACCCCCCTAATAGTGTTATACACAGCACCCCCCTAATATTGTTATACACAGCACCCCCCTAATAGTGTTATACACAGCACCCCCCTAATAGTTTAATACACAGCACCCCCCTAATAGTGTTATACACAACACCCCCCTAATAGTGTTATACAAAGCACCCCCCTAATAGTTTAATACACAGCACCCCCTAATAGTGTTATACACAGCACCCCCCTAATAGTGTTATACACAGCACCCCCCTAATATTGTTATACACAGCACCCCCTAATAGTGTTATACACAGCAGCCCCCTAATAGTTTAATACACAGCACCCCCCTAATAGTTTAATACACAGCACCCCCCTAATAGTGTTATACACAGCACCCCCCTAATAGTGTTATACATAGCACCCCCCTAATAGTTTAATACACAGCACCCCAATAATAGTGTTATACACAGCACCCCCCTAATAGTTTAATACACAGCACCCCCCTAATAGTGTTATACAAAGCACCCCCCTAATAGTGTTATACACAGAACCCCCTTAATAGTGTTATACACAGCACCCCCCTAATAGTTTAATACACAGCACCCCCCTAATAGTGTTATACACAGCACCCCCCTAATAGTGTTAAACACAGCACCCCCTAATAGTTTAATACACAGCACCCCCCTAATAGTGTTATACACAGCACCCCCCTAATAGTTTAATACACAGCACCCCCCTAATAGTTTAATACACAACACCCCCCTAATAATTTAATACACAGCACCCCCCTAATACTGTTATACACAGCACCCCCCTAATAGTGTTATACACAGAACCTCCCTAATAATTTAATACACAGCACCCCAATAATAGTGTTATACACAGCACCCCCCTAATAGTTTAATACACAGCACCCCAATAATAGTGTTATACACAGCACCCCCCTAATAGTTTAATACACAGCACCCCCCCAATAGTGTTATACACAGCACCCCCCTAATAGTGTTATACACAGCACCCCCCTAATAGTTTAATACACAGCACCCCCCTAATTGTTTAATACACTGCACCCCCCTAATTGTTTAATACACAGCACCCCCCTAATAATTTAATACACAGCACCCCCCTAATAGTGTTATACACAGCACCCCCCTAATAGTTTAATACACAGCACCCCAATAATAGTGTTATACACAGCACCCCCCTAATAGTTTAATACACAGCACCAACCTAATAGTGTTATACACAGCACCCCCCTAATCGTTTAATACACAGCACCCCCCTAATAGTTTAATACACAGCACCCCCTAATAGTGTTATACACAGCACCCCCCTAATAGTTTAATACACAGCACCCCCCTAATAGTGTTATACACAGAACCCCCCTATTAGTGTTATACACAGCACCCCCCTAATAGTTTAATACACAGCACCCCCCTAATAGTATTATACACAGCACCCCCCTAATAGTGTTATACACAGCACCCCCCTAATAGTTTAATACACAGCACCCCCCTAATAATTTAATACACAGCACCCCCCTAATAGTGTTATACACAGCACACCCTAATAGTTTAATACACAGCACCCCCCTAATTGTTTAATACACTGCACCCCCCTAATTGTTTAATACACAGCACCCCCCTAATAATTTAATACACAGCACCCCCCTAATAGTGTTATACACAGCACCCCCCTAATAGTTTAATACACAGCACCCCAATAATAGTGTTATACACAGCACCCCCCTAATAGTTTAATACACAGCACCAACCTAATAGTGTTATACACAGCACCCCCCTAATCGTTTAATACACAGCACCCCCCTAATAGTTTAATACACAGCACCCCCTAATAGTGTTATACACAGCACCCCCCTAATAGTTTAATACACAGCACCCCCCTAATAGTGTTATACACAGAACCCCCCTAATAGTGTTATACACAGCACCCCCCTAATAGTTTAATACACAGCACCCCCCTAATAGTATTATACACAGCACCCCCCTAATAGTGTTATACACAGCACCCCCCTAATAGTTTAATACACAGCACCCCCCTAATAATTTAATACACAGCACCCCCCTAATAGTGTTATACACAGCACCCCCCTAATAGTTTAATACACAGCACCCCCCTAATAGTTTAATACACATCACCCCCCTAATAATTTAATACACAGCACCCCCCTAGTAGTGTTATACACAGCACCCCCCTAATAATTTAATACACAGCACCCCCCTAATAGTTTAATACACAGCACCCCCCTAATAGTTTAATACACAGCACCCCCCTAATTGTTTAATACACAGCACCCCCCTAATAGTTTAATACACAGCACCCCCCTAATTGTTTAATACACAGCACCCCCCTAATTGTTTAATACACAGCACCCCCCTAATAGTGTTATACACAGCACCCCCCTAATAGTGTTATACACAGAACCCCCTTAATAGTGTTATACACAGCACCCCCCTAATAGTGTTATACACAGCACCCCCCTAATAGTGTTATACACAGAACCCCCTTAATAGTGTTATACACAGCACCCCCCTAATAGTTTAATACACAGCACCCCCCTAATAGTGTTATACACAGCACCCCCCTAATAGTGTTATACACAGCACCCCCCTAATAGTTTAATACACAGCACCCCCCTAATAGTGTTATACACAGCACCCCCCTAATAGTTTAATACACAGCACCCCCCTAATAGTTTAATACACAACACCCCCCTAATAATTTAATACACAGCACCCCCCTAATACTGTTATACACAGCACCCCCTAATAGTGTTATACACAGAACCCCCCTAATAATTTAATACACAGCACCCCAATAATAGTGTTATACACAGCACCCCCTAATAGTTTAATACACAGCACCCCAATAATAGTGTTATACACAGCACCCCCCTAATAGTGTTATACACAGCACCCCCCTAATAGTGTTATACACAGCACCCCCCTAATATTGTTATACACAGCACCCCCCTAATAGTGTTATACACAGCACCCCCCTAATAGTTTAATACACAGCACCCCCCTAATTGTTTAATACACAGCACCCCCCTAATTGTTTAATACACAGCACCCCCCTAATAATTTAATACACAGCACCCCCCTAATAGTGTTATACACAGCACCCCCCTAATAGTTTAATACACAGCACCCCAATAATAGTGTTATACACAGCACCCCCCTAATAGTTTAATACACAGCACCCCCCTAATAGTGTTATACACAGCACCCCCCTAATAGTGTTATACACAGCACCCCCCTAATATTGTTATACACAGCACCCCCCTAATAGTGTTATACACAGCACCCCCCTAATAGTTTAATACACAGCACCCCCCTAATAGTGTTATACACAGCACCCCCCTAATAGTGTTATACAAAGCACCCCCCTAATAGTTTAATACACAGCACCCCCCTAATAGTGTTATACACAGCACCCCCCTAATAGTTTAATACACAGCACCCCCCTAATAGTTTAATACACATCACCCCCCTAATAATTTAATACACAGCACCCCCCTAATAGTGTTATACACAGCACCCCCCTAATTGTTTACTACACAGCACCCCCCTAGTAGTTTTATACACAGCACCCCCTAATAATTTAATACACAGCACCCCCCTAATAGTTTAATACACAGCACCCCTCTAATAGTTTAATACACAGCACCCCCCTAATAATTTAATACACAGCACCCCCTAATAGTGTTATACACAGCAGCCCCCTAATAGTTTAATACACAGCACCCCCCTAATAGTTTAATACACAGCACCCCCCTAATAGTGTTATACACAGCACCCCCCTAATAGTGTTATACACAGCACCCCCCTAATAGTTTAATACACAGCACCCCAATAATAGTGTTATACACAGCACCCCCCTAATAGTTTAATACACAGCACCGCCCTAATAGTGTTATACACAGCACCCCCCTAATAGTGTTATACACAGAACCCCCTTAATAGTGTTATACACAGCACCCCCCTAATAGTTTAATACACAGCACCCCCCTAATAGTGTTATACACAGCACCCCCCTAATAGTGTTATACACAGCACCCCCCTAATAGTTTAATACACAGCACCCCCCTAATAGTGTTATACACAGCACCCCCCTAATAGTTTAATACACAGCACCCCCCTAATAGTTTAATACACAGCACCCCCCTAATAGTTTAATACACAGCACCCCCTAATTGTTTAATACACAGCACCCCCCTAATTGTTTAATACACAGCACCCCCCTTATAATTTAATACACAGCACCCCCTAATAGTGTTATACACAGCACCCCCCTAATAGTTTAATACACAGCACCCCAATAATAGTGTTATACACAGCACCCCCCTAATAGTTTAATACACAGCACCAACCTAATAGTGTTATACACAGCACCCCCCTAATAGTGTTATACACAGCACCCCCCTAATATTGTTATACACAGCACCCCCCTAATAGTGTTATACACAGCACCCCCTAATAGTTTAATACACAGCACCCCCCTAATAGTGTTATACACAGCACCCCCCTAATATTGTTATACACAGCACCCCCCTAATAGTGTTATACACAGCACCCCCCTAATAATTTAATACACAGCACCCCCTAATAGTGTTATACACAGCACCCCCCTAATTGTTTACTACACAGCACCCCCCTAGTAGTGTTATACACAGCACCCCCCTAATAATTTAATACACAGCACCCCCCTAATAGTTTAATACACAGCACCCCCCTAATAGTTTAATACACAGCACCCCCCTAATAATTTAATACACAGCACCCCCTAATAGTGTTATACACAGCACCCCCCTAATAGTTTAATACACAGCACCCCAATAATAGTGTTATACACAGCACCCCCCTAATAGTTTAATACACAGCACCCCCCTAATAGTGTTATACACAGCACCCCCCTAATAGTGTTATACACAGAACCCCCTTAATAGTGTTATACACAGCACCCCCCCTAATAGTTTAATACACAGCACCCCCCTAATAGTGTCATACACAGCACCCCCCTAATAGTGTTATACACAGCACCCCCCTAATAGTTTAATACACAGCACCCCCCTAATAGTGTTATACACAGCACCCCCCTAATAGTTTAATACACAGCACCCCCCTAATAGTTTAATACACATCACCCCCCTAATAATTTAATACACAGCACCCCCCTAATAGTGTTATACACAGCACCCCCCTAATTGTTTACTACACAGCACCCCCCTAGTAGTGTTATACACAGCACCCCCCTAATAATTTAATACACAGCACCCCCCTAATAGTTTAATACACAGCACCCCTCTAATAGTTTAATACACAGCACCCCCCTAATAATTTAATACACAGCACCCCCTAATAGTGTTATACACAGCAGCCCCCTAATAGTTTAATACACAGCACCCCCCTAATAGTTTAATACACAGCACCCCCCTAATAGTGTTATACACAGCACCCCCCTAATAGTGTTATACACAGCACCCCCCTAATAGTTTAATACACAGCACCCCAATAATAGTGTTATACACAGCACCCCCCTAATAGTTTAATACACAGCACCCCCCTAATAGTGTTATACACAGCACCCCCCTAATAGTGTTATACACAGAACCCCCTTAATAGTGTTATACACAGCACCCCCCTAATAGTTTAATACACAGCACCCCCCTAATAGTGTTATACACAGCACCCCCCTAATAGTGTTATACACAGCACCCCCCTAATAGTTTAATACACAGCACCCCCCTAATAGTGTTATACACAGCACCCCCCTAATAGTTTAATACACAGCACCCCCCTAATAGTTTAATACACAACACCCCCCTAATAATTTAATACACAGCACCCCCCTAATACTGTTATACACAGCACCCCCCTAATAGTGTTATACACAGAACCCCCCCTAATAATTTAATACACAGCACCCCAATAATAGTGTTATACACAGCACCCCCTAATAGTTTAATACACAGCACCCCAATAATAGTGTTATACACAGCACCCCCCTAATAGTTTAATACACAGCACCCCCCTAATTGTTTAATACACAGCACCCCCCTAATTGTTTAATACACAGCACCCCCCTTATAATTTAATACACAGCACCCCCCTAATAGTGTTATACACAGCACCCCCCTAACAGTTTAATACACAGCACCCCAATAATAGTGTTATACACAGCACCCCCCTAATAGTTTAATACACAGCACCAACCTAATAGTGTTATACACAGCACCCCCCTAATAGTGTTATACACAGCACCCCCCTAATATTGTTATACACAGCACCCCCCTAATAGTGTTATACACAGCACCCCCCTAATAGTTTAATACACAGCACCCCCCTAATAGTGTTATACACAGCACCCCCCTAATATTGTTATACACAGCACCCCCCTAATAGTGTTATACACAGCACCCCCCTAATAATTTAATACACAGCACCCCCCTAATAGTGTTTTACACAGCACCCCCCTAATTGTTTACTACACAGCACCCCCCTAGTAGTGTTATACACAGCACCCCCCTAATAATTTAATACACAGCACCCCCCTAATAGTTTAATACACAGCACCCCCCTAATAGTTTAATACACAGCACCCCCCTAATAATTTAATACACAGCACCCCCTAATAGTGTTATACACAGCAGCCCCCTAATAGTTTAATACACAGCACCCCCCAAATAGTTTAATACACAGCACCCCCCTAATAGTGTTATACACAGCACCCCCCTAATAGTGTTATACACAGCACCCCCCTAATAGTTTAATACACAGCACCCCAATAATAGTGTTATACACAGCACCCCCCTAATAGTTTAATACACAGCACCCCCCTAATAGTGTTATACACAGCACCCCCCTAATAGTGTTATACACAGAACCCCCTTAATAGTGTTATACACAGCACCCCCCCTAATAGTTTAATACACAGCACCCCCCTAATAGTGTCATACACAGCACCCCCCTAATAGTGTTATACACAGCACCCCCCTAATAGTTTAATACACAGCACCCCCCTAATAGTGTTATACACAGCACCCCCCTAATAGTTTAATACACAGCACCCCCCTAATAGTTTAATACACAACACCCCCCTAATAATTTAATACACAGCACCCCAATAATAGTGTTATACACAGCACCCCCCTAATAGTTTAATACACAGCACCCCCCAATAGTGTTATACACAGCACCCCCCTAATAGTGTTATACACAGCACCCCCTAATAGTTTAATACACAGCACCCCCTAATTGTTTAATACACAGCACCCCCCTAATTGTTTAATACACAGCACCCCCCTAATAATTTAATATACAGCACCCCCCTAATAGTGTTATACACAGCACCCCCCTAATAGTTTAATACACAGCACCCCAATAATAGTGTAATACACAGCACCCCCCTAATAGTTTAATACACAGCACCAACCTAATAGTGTTATACACAGCACCCCCCTAATAGTGTTATACACAGCACCCCCCTAATATTGTTATACACAGCACACCCCTAATAGTGTTATTCACAGCACCCCCCTAATAGTTTAATACACAGCACCCCCCTAATAGTGTTATACACAGCACCCCCCTAATAGTGTTATACAAAGCACCCCCCTAATAGTTTAATACACAGCACCCCCCTAATAGTGTTATACACAGCACCCCCCTAATAGTTTAATACAGAGAACCCCCTAATAGTGTTAAACACAGCACCCCAATAATAGTGTTATACACAGCAGCCCCCTAATATTTTAATAGACAGCGCCCCCCTAATAGTGTTATACACAGCACCCCCTAATAGTTTAATACACAGCACCCCCCTAATAGTTTAATACACAGCACCCCCCTAATAATTTAATACACAGCACTCCCCTAATAGTTTAATACACAGCACCCCCCTAGTAGTGTTATACACAGCACCCCCCTAATAATTTAATACACAGCACCCCCCTAATAGTTTAATACACAGCATCCCCCTAATAGTTTAATACACAGCACCCCCCTAATAGTTTAATACACAGCACCCCCCAATAGTTTAATACACAACACCCCCCTAATAATTTAATACACAGCACCCCCCTAATACTGTTATACACAGCACCCCCCTAATACTGTTATACACAGCACCCCCCTAATAGTGTTATACACAGAACCCCCCTAATAATTTAATACACAGCACCCCAATAATAGTGTTATACACAGCACCCCCCTAATAGTTTAATACACAGCACCCCCCTAATAGTTTAATACACAGCACCCCCCTAATAGTTTAATACACAGCACCCCCCTAATAATTTAATACACAGCACCCCCTAATAGTGTTATACACAGCAGCCCCCTAATAGTTTAATACACAGCACCCCCCTAATAGTTTAATACACAGCACCCCCTAATAGTTTAATACACAGCACCCCCTAATAGTGTTATACACAGCACCCCCCTAATAGTGTTATACACAGCACCCCCTAAAAGTTTAATACACAGCACCCCCCTAATAGTGTTATACACAACACCCCCCTAATAGTTTAATACACAGCACCCCCCTAATAGTTTAATACACAGCACCCCCCTAATAGTGTTATACACAACACCCCCCTAATAGTGTTATACACAGCACCCCCCTAATAGTTTAATACACAGCACCCCCCTAATAGTGTTATACACAGCACCCCCCTAATAGTTTAATACACAGCACCCCCCTAATAGTGTTATACACAGCACCCCCCTAATAGTTTAATACACAGCACCCCCCTAATAGTTTAATACACAACACCCCCCTAATAATTTAATACACAGCACCCCCCTAATACTGTTATACACAGCACCCCCCTAATAGTGTTATACACAGAACCCCCCTAATAATTTAATACACAGCACCCCAATAATAGTGTTATACACAGCACCCCCCTAATAGTTTAATACACAGCACCCCAATAATAGTGTTATACACAGCACCCCCCTAATAGTTTAATACACAGCACCCCCCAATAGTGTTATACACAGCACCCCCCTAATAGTGTTATACACAGCACCCCCCTAATAGTTTAATACACAGCACCCCCCTAATTGTTTAATACACAGCACCCCCCTAATTGTTTAATACACAGCACCCCCCTAATAATTTAATACACAGCACCCCCCTAATAGTGTTATACACAGCACCCCCCTAATAGTTTAATACACATCACCCCAATAATAGTGTTATACACAGCACCCCCCTAATAGTGTTATACACAGCACCCCCCTAATAGTGTTATACACAGCACCCCCCTAATATTGTTATACACAGCACCCCCCTAATAGTTTAATACACAGCACCCCCCTATTAATTTAATACACAGCACCCCCTAATAGTGTTATACACAGCAGCCCCCTAATAGTTTAATTCACAGCACCCCCTAATAGTGTTATACACAGCACCCCCCTAATAGTGTTATACACAGCACCCCCTAAAAGTTTAATACACAGCACCCCCCTAATAGTGTTATACACAACACCCCCCTAATAGTGTTATACACAGCACCCCCCTAATAGTTTAATACACAGCACCCCAATAATAGTGTTATACACAGCACCCCCCTAATAGTTTAATACACAGCACCCCCCTAATAGTGTTATACACAGCACCCCCCTAATAGTGTTATACACAGCACCCCCCTAATAGTTTAATACACAGCACCCCCCTAATAGTGTTATACACAGCACCCCCCTAATAGTGTTATACACAGCACCCCCCTAATAGTTTAATACACAGCACCCCCCTAATAGTTTAATACACAGCACCCCCTAATAATTTAATACACAGCACCCCCCTAATAGTGTTATACACAGCACCCCCCTAATAGTTTAATACACAGCACCCCCTAATAGTATTATACACAGCACCCCCCTAATAGTGTTATACACAGCACCCCCCTAATAGTTTAATACACAGCACCCCCCTAATAATTTAATACACAGCACCCCCTAATAGTGTTATACACAGCAGCCCCCTAATAGTTTAATACACAGCACCCCCCTAATAGTTTATTACACAGCACCCCCCTAATAATTTAATACACAGCACCTCCCTAATAGTGTTATACACAGCAGCCCCCTAATAGTTGAATACACAGCACCCCCCTAATAGTTTAATACACAGCACCCCCCTAATAATTTAATACACAGCACCCCCTAATAGTGTTATACACAGCACCACCCTAATAGTGTTATACACAGCACCCCCCTAATAGTTTAATACACAGCACCCCCCTAATAGTGTTATACACAACACCCCCCTAATAGTGTTATACACAGCACCCCCCCTAATAGTTTAATACACAGCACCCCAATAATAGTGTTATACACAGCACCCCCCTAATAGTTTAAAACACAGCACCCCCCTAATAGTGTTATACACAGCACCCCCCTAATAGTGTTATACACAGCAACCCCCTAATAGTTTAATACACATCACCCCCCTAATAATTTAATACACAGCACCCCCCTAATACTGTTATACACAGCACCCCCCTAATAGTGTTATACACAGAACCCTTCTAATAATTTAATACACAGCACCTAAATAATAGTGTTATACACAGCACCCCCCTAATAGTTTAATACACAGCACCCCAATAATAGTGTTATACACAGCACCCCCCTAATAGTTTAATACACAGCACCCCCCTAATAGTGTTATACACGGCACCCCCCTAATAGTGTTATACACAGCACCCCCCTAATAGTTTAATACACAGCACCCCCCTAATAATTTAATACACAGCACCCCCTAATAGTGTTATACACAGCAGCCCCCTAATAGTTTAATACACAGCACCCCCCTAATAGTTTAATACACAGCACCCCCCTAATAGTGTTATACACAACACCCCCCTAATAGTGTTATACACAGCACCCCCCTAATAGTTTAATACACAGCACCCCAATAATAGTGTTATACACAGCACCCCCCTAATAGCTTAATACACAGCACCCCCCTAATAGTGTTATACACAGCACCCCCCTAATAGTGTTATACACAGAACCCCCTTAATAGTTTTATACACAGCACCCCCCTAATAGTTTAATACACAGCACCCCCCTAATAGTGTTATACAAAGCACCCCCCCCCCCTAATAGTGTTATACACAACACCCCCCAAATAGTTTAATACACAGCACCCCCCTAATAGTTTAATACACAACACCCCCTAATAATTTAATACACAGCACCCCCCTAATACTGTTATACACAGCACCCCCCTAGTAGTGTTATACACAGAACCCCTCTAATAATTTAATACACAGCACCCCAATAATAGTGTTATACACAGCACCCCCCTAATAGTTTAATACACAGCACCCCAATAATAGTGTTATACACAGCACCCCCTTGATAGTTTAATACACAGCACCCCCCTAATAATTTAATACACAGCACCCCCCTAATAGTGTTATACACAGCACCCCCCTAATAGTTTACTACACAGCACCCCCCTAGTAGTGTTATACACATCACCCCCCTAATAATTTAATACACAGCACCCCCTTAATAGTGTTGTACACAGCACCCCCCTAATTGTTTACTACACAGCACCCCCCTAGTAGTGTTATACACAGCACCCCCCTAATAATTTAATACACAGCACCCCCCTCATACTGTTATACACAGCACCCCCCTAATAGTGTTATACACAGAACCTCCCTAATAATTTAATACACAGCACCCCAATAATAGTGTTATACACAGCACCCCCCTAATAGTTTAATACACAGCATCCCCCTAATAGTTTAATACACAACACCCCCCTAATAATTTAATACACAGCACCCCCCTAATACTGTTATACACAGCACCCCCCTAATAGTGTTATACACAGAACCCCCCTAATAATTTAATACACAGCACCCCAATAATAGTGTTATACACAGCACCCCCCTAATAGTTTAATACACAGCACCCCAATAATAGTGTTATACACAGCACCCCCCTAATAGTTTAATACACAGCACCCCCCAATAGTGTTATACACAGCACCCCCCTAATAGTGTTATACACAGCACCCCCCTAATAGTTTAATACACAGCACCCGCTAATTGTTTAATACACAGCACCCCCCTAATTGTTTAATACACAGCACCCCCCTAATAATTTAATATACAGCACCCCCCTAATAGTGTTATACACAGCACCCCCCTAATAGTTTAATACACAGCACCCCAATAATAGTGTTATACACAGCACCCCCCTAATAGTTTAATACACAGCACCAACCTAATAGTGTTATACACAGCACCCCCCTAATAGTGTTATACACAGCACCCCCCTAAAATTGTTATACACAGCACCCCCCTAATAGTGTTATACACAGCACCCCCCTAATAGTTTAATACACAGCACCCCCCTAATAGTGTTATACACAGCACCCCCCTAATAGTGTTATACAAAGCACCCCCCTAATAGTTTAATACACAGCAACCCCCTAATAGTGTTATACACAGCACCCCCCTAATAGTTTAATACAGAGAACCCCCTAATAGTTTAATACACAGCACCCCCCTAATAATTTAATACACAGCACCCCCCTAATAGTTTAATACACAGCACCCCCCTAGTAGTGTTATACACAGCACCCCCCTAATAATTTAATACACAGCACCCCCCTAATAGTTTAATACACAGCACCCCCCTAATAGTTTAATACACAGCACCCCCCAATAGTTTAATACACAACACCCCCCTAATAATTTAATACACAGCACCCCCCTAATACTGTTATACACAGCACCCCCCTAATACTGTTATACACAGCACCCCCCTAATAGTGTTATACACAGAACCCCCCTAATAATTTAATACACAGCACCCCAATAATAGTGTTATACACAGCACCCCCCTAATAGTTTAATACACAGCACCCCAATAATAGTGTTATACACAGCACCCCCCTAATAGTTTAATACACAGCACCCCCCCCAATAGTGTTATACACAGCACCCCCCTAATAGTGTTATACACAGCACCCCCCTAATTGTTTAATACACAGCACCCCCCTAATTGTTTAAAACACAGCACCCCCCTAATAATTTAATACACAGCACCCCCCTAATAGTGTTATACACAGCACCCCCCTAATAGTTTAATACACAGCACCCCAATAATAGTGTTATACACAGCACCCCCCTAATAGTTTAATACACAGCACCCCCTAATAGTGTTATACACAGCACCCCCCTAATAGTGTTATACACAGCACCCCCCTAATATTGTTATACACAGCACCCCCCTAATAGTGTTATACACAGCACCCCCCTAATAGTTTAATACACAGCACCCCCCTAATAGTGTTATACACAACACCCCCCTAATAGTGTTATACAAAGCACCCCCCTAATAGTTTAATACACAGCACCCCCTAATAGTGTTATACACAGCACCCCCCTAATAGTGTTATACACAGCACCCCCCTAATATTGTTATACACAGCACCCCCTAAAAGTGTTATACACAGCAGCCCCCTAATAGTTTAATACACAGCACCCCCCTAATAGTTTAATACACAGCACCCCCCTAATAGTGTTATACACAGCACCCCCCTAATAGTGTTATACACAGCACCCCCCTAATAGTTTAATACACAGCACCCCAATAATAGTGTTATACACAGCACCCCCCTAATAGTTTAATACACAGCACCCCCCTAATAGTGTTATACACAGCACCCCCCTAATAGTGTTATACACAGAACCCCCTTAATAGTGTTATACACAGCACCCCCCTAATAGTTTAATACACAGCACCCCCCTAATAGTGTTATACACAGCACCCCCCTAATAGTGTTATACACAGCACCCCCCTAATAGTTTAATACACAGCACCCCCCTAATAGTGTTATACACAGCACCCCCCTAATAGTTTAATACACAGCACCCCCCTAATAGTTTAATACACAACACCCCCCTAATAATTTAATACACAGCACCCCCCTAATACTGTTATACACAGCACCCCCCTAATAGTGTTATACACAGAACCTCCCTAATAATTTAATACACAGCACCCCAATAATAGTGTTATACACAGCACCCCCCTAATAGTTTAATACACAGCACCCCAATAATAGTGTTATACACAGCACCCCCCTAATAGTTTAATACACAGCACCCCCCTAATTGTTTAATACACTGCACCCCCCTAATTGTTTAATACACAGCACCCCCCTAATAATTTAATACACAGCACCCCCCTAATAGTGTTATACACAGCACCCCCCTAATAGTTTAATACACAGCACCCCAATAATAGTGTTATACACAGCACCCCCCTAATAGTTTAATACACAGCACCAACCTAATAGTGTTATACACAGCACCCCCCTAATCGTTTAATACACAGCACCCCCCTAATAGTTTAATACACAGCACCCCCTAATAGTGTTATACACAGCACCCCCCTAATAGTTTAATACACAGCACCCCCCTAATAGTGTTATACACAGAACCCCCCTATTAGTGTTATACACAGCACCCCCCTAATAGTTTAATACACAGCACCCCCCTAATAGTATTATACACAGCACCCCCCTAATAGTGTTATACACAGCACCCCCCTAATAGTTTAATACACAGCACCCCCCTAATAATTTAATACACAGCACCCCCCTAATAGTGTTATACACAGCACACCCTAATAGTTTAATACACAGCACCCCCCTAATTGTTTAATGCACTGCACCCCCCTAATTGTTTAATACACAGCACCCCCCTAATAATTTAATACACAGCACCCCCCTAATAGTGTTATACACAGCACCCCCCTAATAGTTTAATACACAGCACCCCAATAATAGTGTTATACACAGCACCCCCCTAATAGTTTAATACACAGCACCCCCCTAATAGTGTTATACACAGCACCCCCCTAATAGTTTAATACACAGCACCCCAATAATAGTGTTATACACAGCACCCCCCTAATAGTTTAATACACAGCACCCCCCTAATAGTGTTATACACAGCACCCCCCTAATAGTGTTATACACAGAACCCCCTTAATAGTGTTATACACAGCACCCCCCTAATAGTTTAATACACAGCACCCCCCTAATAGTGTTATACACAGCACCCCCCTAATAGTGTTATACACAGCACCCCCCTAATAGTTTAATACACAGCACCCCCCTAATAGTGTTATACACAGCACCCCCCTAATAGTTTAATACACAGCACCCCCCTAATAGTTTAATACACAACACCCCCCTAATAATTTAATACACAGCACCCCCCTAATACTGTTATACACAGCACCCCCCTAATAGTGTTATACACAGAACCCCCCCTAATAATTTAATACACAGCACCCCAATAATAGTGTTATACACAGCACCCCCTAATAGTTTAATACACAGCACCCCAATAATAGTGTTATACACAGCACCCCCCTAATAGTTTAATACACAGCACCCCCCTAATTGTTTAATACACAGCACCCCCCTAATTGTTTAATACACAGCACCCCCCTTATAATTTAATACACAGCACCCCCCTAATAGTGTTATACACAGCACCCCCCTAACAGTTTAATACACAGCACCCCAATAATAGTGTTATACACAGCACCCCCCTAATAGTTTAATACACAGCACCAACCTAATAGTGTTATACACAGCACCCCCCTAATAGTGTTATACACAGCACCCCCCTAATATTGTTATACACAGCACCCCCCTAATAGTGTTATACACAGCACCCCCCTAATAGTTTAATACACAGCACCCCCCTAATAGTGTTATACACAGCACCCCCCTAATATTGTTATACACAGCACCCCCCTAATAGTGTTATACACAGCACCCCCCTAATAATTTAATACACAGCACCCCCCTAATAGTGTTTTTTCACAGCACCCCCCTAATTGTTTACTACACAGCACCCCCCTAGTAGTGTTATACACAGCACCCCCCTAATAATTTAATACACAGCACCCCCCTAATAGTTTAATACACAGCACCCCCCTAATAGTTTAATACACAGCACCCCCCTAATAATTTAATACACAGCACCCCCTAATAGTGTTATACACAGCAGCCCCCTAATAGTTTAATACACAGCACCCCCCAAATAGTTTAATACACAGCACCCCCCTAATAGTGTTATACACAGCACCCCCCTAATAGTGTTATACACAGCACCCCCCTAATAGTTTAATACACAGCACCCCAATAATAGTGTTATACACAGCACCCCCCTAATAGTTTAATACACAGCACCCCCCTAATAGTGTTATACACAGCACCCCCCTAATAGTGTTATACACAGAACCCCCTTAATAGTGTTATACACAGCACCCCCCCTAATAGTTTAATACACAGCACCCCCCTAATAGTGTCATACACAGCACCCCCCTAATAGTGTTATACACAGCACCCCCCTAATAGTTTAATACACAGCACCCCCCTAATAGTGTTATACACAGCACCCCCCTAATAGTTTAATACACAGCACCCCCCTAATAGTTTAATACACAACACCCCCCTAATAATTTAATACACAGCACCCCCCTAATACTGTTATACACAGCACCCCCCTAATAGTGTTATACACAGAACCCCCCTAATAATTTAATACACAGCACCCCAATAATAGTGTTATACACAGCACCCCCCTAATAGTTTAATACACAGCACCCCCCAATAGTGTTATACACAGCACCCCCCTAATAGTGTTATACACAGCACCCCCCTAATAGTTTAATACACAGCACCCCCTAATTGTTTAATACACAGCACCCCCCTAATTGTTTAATACACAGCACCCCCCTAATAATTTAATATACAGCACCCCCCTAATAGTGTTATACACAGCACCCCCCTAATAGTTTAATACACAGCACCCCAATAATAGTGTAATACACAGCACCCCCCCTAATAGTTTAATACACAGCACCAACCTAATAGTGTTATACACAGCACCCCCCTAATAGTGTTATACACAGCACCCCCCTAATATTGTTATACACAGCACACCCCTAATAGTGTTATTCACAGCACCCCCCTAATAGTTTAATACACAGCACCCCCCTAATAGTGTTATACACAGCACCCCCCTAATAGTGTTATACAAAGCACCCCCCTAATAGTTTAATACACAGCACCCCCCTAATAGTGTTATACACAGCACCCCCCTAATAGTTTAATACAGAGAACCCCCTAATAGTGTTAAACACAGCACCCCAATAATAGTGTTATACACAGCAGCCCCCTAATATTTTAATAGACAGCGCCCCCCTAATAGTGTTATACACAGCACCCCCTAATAGTTTAATACACAGCACCCCCCTAATAGTTTAATACACAGCACCCCCCTAATAATTTAATACACAGCACTCCCCTAATAGTTTAATACACAGCACCCCCCTAGTAGTGTTATACACAGCACCCCCCTAATAATTTAATACACAGCACCCCCCTAATAGTTTAATACACAGCATCCCCCTAATAGTTTAATACACAGCACCCCCCTAATAGTTTAATACACAGCACCCCCCAATAGTTTAATACACAACACCCCCCTAATAATTTAATACACAGCACCCCCCTAATACTGTTATACACAGCACCCCCCTAATACTGTTATACACAGCACCCCCCTAATAGTGTTATACACAGAACCCCCCTAATAATTTAATACACAGCACCCCAATAATAGTGTTATACACAGCACCCCCCTAATAGTTTAATACACAGCACCCCCCTAATAGTTTAATACACAGCACCCCCCTAATAGTTTAATACACAGCACCCCCCTAATAATTTAATACACAGCACCCCCTAATAGTGTTATACACAGCAGCCCCCTAATAGTTTAATACACAGCACCCCCCTAATAGTTTAATACACAGCACCCCCTAATAGTTTAATACACAGCACCCCCTAATAGTGTTATACACAGCACCCCCCTAATAGTGTTATACACAGCACCCCCTAAAAGTTTAATACACAGCACCCCCCTAATAGTGTTATACACAACACCCCCCTAATAGTTTAATACACAGCACCCCCCTAATAGTTTAATACACAGCACCCCCCTAATAGTGTTATACACAACACCCCCCTAATAGTGTTATACACAGCACCCCCCTAATAGTTTAATACACAGCACCCCCCTAATAGTGTTATACACAGCACCCCCCTAATAGTTTAATACACAGCACCCCCCTAATAGTGTTATACACAGCACCCCCCTAATAGTTTAATACACAGCACCCCCCTAATAGTTTAATACACAACACCCCCCTAATAATTTAATACACAGCACCCCCCTAATACTGTTATACACAGCACCCCCCTAATAGTGTTATACACAGAACCCCCCTAATAATTTAATACACAGCACCCCAATAATAGTGTTATACACAGCACCCCCCTAATAGTTTAATACACAGCACCCCAATAATAGTGTTATACACAGCACCCCCCTAATAGTTTAATACACAGCACCCCCCAATAGTGTTATACACAGCACCCCCCTAATAGTGTTATACACAGCACCCCCCTAATAGTTTAATACACAGCACCCCCCTAATTGTTTAATACACAGCACCCCCCTAATTGTTTAATACACAGCACCCCCCTAATAATTTAATACACAGCACCCCCCTAATAGTGTTATACACAGCACCCCCCTAATAGTTTAATACACATCACCCCAATAATAGTGTTATACACAGCACCCCCCTAATAGTGTTATACACAGCACCCCCCTAATAGTGTTATACACAGCACCCCCCTAATATTGTTATACACAGCACCCCCCTAATAGTTTAATACACAGCACCCCCCTATTAATTTAATACACAGCACCCCCTAATAGTGTTATACACAGCAGCCCCCTAATAGTTTAATTCACAGCACCCCCTAATAGTGTTATACACAGCACCCCCCTAATAGTGTTATACACAACACCCCCTAAAAGTTTAATACACAGCACCCCCCTAATAGTGTTATACACAACACCCCCCTAATAGTGTTATACACAGCACCCCCCTAATAGTTTAATACACAGCACCCCAATAATAGTGTTATACACAGCACCCCCCTAATAGTTTAATACACAGCACCCCCCTAATAGTGTTATACACAGCACCCCCCTAATAGTGTTATACACAGCACCCCCCTAATAGTTTAATACACAGCACCCCCCTAATAGTGTTATACACAGCACCCTCCTAATAGTGTTATACACAGCACCCCCCTAATAGTTTAATACACAGCACCCCCCTAATAGTTTAATACACAGCACCCCCTAATAATTTAATACACAGCACCCCCCTAATAGTGTTATACACAGCACCCCCCTAATAGTTTAATACACAGCACCCCCTAATAGTATTATACACAGCACCCCCCTAATAGTGTTATACACAGCACCCCCCTAATAGTTTAATACACAGCACCCCCCTAATAATTTAATACACAGCACCCCCTAATAGTGTTATACACAGCAGCCCCCTAATAGTTTAATACACAGCACCCCCCTAATAGTTTATTACACAGCACCCCCCTAATAATTTAATACACAGCACCTCCCTAATAGTGTTATACACAGCAGCCCCCTAATAGTTGAATACACAGCACCCCCCTAATAGTTTAATACACAGCACCCCCCTAATAATTTAATACACAGCACCCCCTAATAGTGTTATACACAGCACCCCCCTAATAGTGTTATACACAGCACCCCCATAATAGTTTAATACACAGCACCCCCCTAATAGTGTTATACACAACACCCCCCTAATAGTGTTATACACAGCACCCCCCTAATAGTTTAATACACAGCACCCCAATAATAGTGTTATACACAGCACCCCCCTAATAGTTTAAAACACAGCACCCCCCTAATAGTGTTATACACAGCACCCCCCTAATAGTGTTATACACAGCAACCCCCTAATAGTTTAATACACATCACCCCCCTAATAATTTAATACACAGCACCCCCCTAATACTGTTATACACAGCACCCCCCTAATAGTGTTATACACAGAACCCTTCTAATAATTTAATACACAGCACCTAAATAATAGTGTTATACACAGCACCCCCCTAATAGTTTAATACACAGCACCCCAATAATAGTGTTATACACAGCACCCCCCTAATAGTTTAATACACAGCACCCCCCTAATAGTGTTATACACGGCACCCCCCTAATAGTGTTATACACAGCACCCCCCTAATAGTTTAATACACAGCACCCCCCTAATAATTTAATACACAGCACCCCCTAATAGTGTTATACACAGCAGCCCCCTAATAGTTTAATACACAGCACCCCCCTAATAGTTTAATACACAGCACCCCCCTAATAGTGTTATACACAACACCCCCCTAATAGTGTTATACACAGCACCCCCCTAATAGTTTAATACACAGCACCCCAATAATAGTGTTATACACAGCACCCCCCTAATAGCTTAATACACAGCACCCCCCTAATAGTGTTATACACAGCACCCCCCTAATAGTGTTATACACAGAACCCCCTTAATAGTGTTATACACAGCACCCCCCTAATAGTTTAATACACAGCACCCCCCTAATAGTGTTATACAAAGCACCCCCCCCCTAATAGTGTTATACACAACACCCCCCAAATAGTTTAATACACAGCACCCCCCTAATAGTTTAATACACAACACCCCCTAATAATTTAATACACAGCACCCCCCTAATACTGTTATACACAGCACCCCCCTAGTAGTGTTATACACAGAACCCCTCTAATAATTTAATACACAGCACCCCAATAATAGTGTTATACACAGCACCCCCCTAATAGTTTAATACACAGCACCCCAATAATAGTGTTATACACAGCACCCCCTTGATAGTTTAATACACAGCACCCCCCTAATAATTTAATACACAGCACCCCCCTAATAGTGTTATACACAGCACCCCCCTAATAGTTTACTACACAGCACCCCCCTAGTAGTGTTATACACATCACCCCCCTAATAATTTAATACACAGCACCCCCTTAATAGTGTTGTACACAGCACCCCCCTAATTGTTTACTACACAGCACCCCCCTAGTAGTGTTATACACAGCACCCCCCTAATAATTTAATACACAGCACCCCCCTCATACTGTTATACACAGCACCCCCCTAATAGTGTTATACACAGAACCTCCCTAATAATTTAATACACAGCACCCCAATAATAGTGTTATACACAGCACCCCCCTAATAGTTTAATACACAGCACCCCCCTAATAGTTTAATACACAACACCCCCCTAATAATTTAATACACAGCACCCCCCTAATACTGTTATACACAGCACCCCCCTAATAGTGTTATACACAGAACCCCCCTAATAATTTAATACACAGCACCCCAATAATAGTGTTATACACAGCACCCCCCTAATAGTTTAATACACAGCACCCCAATAATAGTGTTATACACAGCACCCCCCTAATAGTTTAATACACAGCACCCCCCAATAGTGTTATACACAGCACCCCCCTAATAGTGTTATACACAGCACCCCCCTAATAGTTTAATACACAGCACCCGCTAATTGTTTAATACACAGCACCCCCCTAATTGTTTAATACACAGCACCCCCCTAATAATTTAATATACAGCACCCCCCTAATAGTGTTATACACAGCACCCCCCTAATAGTTTAATACACAGCACCCCAATAATAGTGTTATACACAGCACCCCCCTAATAGTTTAATACACAGCACCAACCTAATAGTGTTATACACAGCACCCCCCTAATAGTGTTATACACAGCACCCCCCTAATATTGTTATACACAGCACCCCCCTAATAGTGTTATACACAGCACCCCCCTAATAGTTTAATACACAGCACCCCCCTAATAGTGTTATACACAGCACCCCCCTAATAGTGTTATACAAAGCACCCCCCTAATAGTTTAATACACAGCAACCCCCTAATAGTGTTATACACAGCACCCCCCTAATAGTTTAATACAGAGAACCCCCTAATAGTTTAATACACAGCACCCCCCTAATAATTTAATACACAGCACCCCCCTAATAGTTTAATACACAGCACCCCCCAATAGTTTAATACACAACACCCCCCTAATAATTTAATACACAGCACCCCCCTAATACTGTTATACACAGCACCCCCCTAATACTGTTATACACAGCACCCCCCTAATAGTGTTATACACAGAACCCCCCTAATAATTTAATACACAGCACCCCAATAATAGTTTAATACACAGCACCCCAATAATAGTGTTATACACAGCACCCCCCTAATAGTTTAATACACAGCACCCCCCCAATAGTGTTATACACAGCACCCCCCTAATAGTGTTATACACAGCACCCCCCTAATTGTTTAATACACAGCACCCCCCTAATTGTTTAAAACACAGCACCCCCCTAATAATTTAATACACAGCACCCCCCTAATAGTGTTATACACAGCACCCCCCTAATAGTTTAATACACAGCACCCCAATAATAGTGTTATACACAGCACCCCCCTAATAGTTTAATACACAGCACCCCCTAATAGTGTTATACACAGCACCCCCCTAATAGTGTTATACACAGCACCCCCCTAATATTGTTATACACAGCACCCCCCTAATAGTGTTATACACAGCACCCCCCTAATAGTTTAATACACAGCACCCCCCTAATAGTGTTATACACAACACCCCCCTAATAGTGTTATACAAAGCACCCCCCTAATAGTTTAATACACAGCACCCCCTAATAGTGTTATACACAGCACCCCCCTAATAGTGTTATACACAGCACCCCCCTAATATTGTTATACACAGCACCCCCTAAAAGTGTTATACACAGCAGCCCCCTAATAGTTTAATACACAGCACCCCCCTAATAGTTTAATACACAGCACCCCCCTAATAGTGTTATACACAGCACCCCCCTAATAGTGTTATACACAGCACCCCCCTAATAGTTTAATACACAGCACCCCAATAATAGTGTTATACACAGCACCCCCCTAATAGTTTAATACACAGCACCCCCCTAATAGTGTTATACACAGCACCCCCCTAATAGTGTTATACACAGAACCCCCTTAATAGTGTTATACACAGCACCCCCCTAATAGTTTAATACACAGCACCCCCCTAATAGTGTTATACACAGCACCCCCCTAATAGTGTTATACACAGCACCCCCCTAATAGTTTAATACACAGCACCCCCCTAATAGTGTTATACACAGCACCCCCCTAATAGTTTAATACACAGCACCCCCCTAATAGTTTAATACACAACACCCCCCTAATAATTTAATACACAGCACCCCCCTAATACTGTTATACACAGCACCCCCCTAATAGTGTTATACACAGAACCTCCCTAATAATTTAATACACAGCACCCCAATAATAGTGTTATACACAGCACCCCCCTAATAGTTTAATACACAGCACCCCAATAATAGTGTTATACACAGCACCCCCCTAATAGTTTAATACACAGCATCCCCCTAATTGTTTAATACACTGCACCCCCCTAATTGTTTAATACACAGCACCCCCCTAATAATTTAATACACAGCACCCCCCTAATAGTGTTATACACAGCACCCCCCTAATAGTTTAATACACAGCACCCCAATAATAGTGTTATACACAGCACCCCCCTAATAGTTTAATACACAGCACCAACCTAATAGTGTTATACACAGCACCCCCCTAATCGTTTAATACACAGCACCCCCCTAATAGTTTAATACACAGCACCCCCTAATAGTGTTATACACAGCACCCCCCTAATAGTTTAATACACAGCACCCCCCTAATAGTGTTATACACAGAACCCCCCTATTAGTGTTATACACAGCACCCCCCTAATAGTTTAATACACAGCACCCCCCTAATAGTATTATACACAGCACCCCCCTAATAGTGTTATACACAGCACCCCCCTAATAGTTTAATACACAGCACCCCCCTAATAATTTAATACACAGCACCCCCCTAATAGTGTTATACACAGCACACCCTAATAGTTTAATACACAGCACCCCCCCTAATTGTTTAATGCACTGCACCCCCCTAATTGTTTAATACACAGCACCCCCCTAATAATTTAATACACAGCACCCCCCTAATAGTGTTATACACAGCACCCCCCTAATAGTTTAATACACAGCACCCCAATAATAGTGTTATACACAGCACCCCCCTAATAGTTTAATACACAGCACCAACCTAATAGTGTTATACACAGCACCCCCCTAATCGTTTAATACACAGCACCCCCCTAATAGTTTAATACACAGCACCCCCTAATAGTGTTATACACAGCACCCCCCTAATAGTTTAATACACAGCACCCCCCTAATAGTGTTATACACAGAACCCCCCTAATAGTGTTATACACAGCACCCCCCTAATAGTTTAATACACAGCACCCCCCTAATAGTATTATACACAGCACCCCCCTAATAGTGTTATACACAGCACCCCCCTAATAGTTTAATACACAGCACCCCCCTAATAATTTAATACACAGCACCCCCCTAATAGTGTTATACACAGCACCCCCCTAATAGTTTAATACACAGCACCCCCCTAATAGTTTAATACACATCACCCCCATAATAATTTAATACACAGCACCCCCCTAGTAGTGTTATACACAGCACCCCCCTAATAATTTAATACACAGCACCCCCCTAATAGTTTAATACACAGCACCCCCCTAATAGTTTAATACACAGCACCCCCCTAATTGTTTAATACACAGCACCCCCCTAATAGTTTAATACACAGCACCCCCCTAATTGTTTAATACACAGCACCCCCCTAATTGTTTAATACACAGCACCCCCCTAATAGTGTTATACACAGCACCCCCCTAATAGTGTTATACACAGAACCCCCTTAATAGTGTTATACACAGCACCCCCCTAATAGTTTAATACACAGCACCCCCCTAATAGTGTTATACACAGCACCCCCCTAATAGTTTAATACACAGCACCCCCCTAATAGTGTTATACACAGCACCCCCCTAATAGTTTAATACACAGCACCCCCCTAATAGTTTAATACACAACACCCCCCTAATAATTTAATACACAGCACCCCCCTAATACTGTTATACACAGCACCCCCTAATAGTGTTATACACAGAACCCCCCTAATAATTTAATACACAGCACCCCAATAATAGTGTTATACACAGCACCCCCTAATAGTTTAATACACAGCACCCCAATAATAGTGTTATACACAGCACCCTCCTAATAGTGTTATACACAGCACCCCCCTAATAGTGTTATACACAGCACCCCCCTAATATTGTTATACACAGCACCCCCCTAATAGTGTTATACACAGCACCCCCCTAATAGTTTAATACACAGCACCCCCCTAATTGTTTAATACACAGCACCCCCCTAATTGTTTAATACACAGCACCCCCCTAATAATTTAATACACAGCACCCCCCTAATAGTGTTATACACAGCACCCCCCTAATAGTTTAATACACAGCACCCCAATAATAGTGTTATACACAGCACCCCCCTAATAGTTTAATACACAGCACCCCCCTAATAGTGTTATACACAGCACCCCCCTAATAGTGTTATACACAGCACCCCCCTAATATTGTTATACACAGCACCCCCCTAATAGTGTTATACACAGCACCCCCCTAATAGTTTAATACACAGCACCCCCCTAATAGTGTTATACACAGCACCCCCCTAATAGTGTTATACAAAGCACCCCCCTAATAGTTTAATACACAGCACCCCCCTAATAGTGTTATACACAGCACCCCCCTAATAGTTTAATACACAACACCCCCCTAATAGTTTAATACACATCACCCCCCTAATAATTTAATACACAGCACCCCCCTAATAGTGTTATACACAGCACCCCCCTAATTGTTTACTACACAGCACCCCCCTAGTAGTTTTATACACAGCACCCCCTAATAATTTAATACACAGCACCCCCCTAATAGTTTAATACACAGCACCCCTCTAATAGTTTAATACACAGCACCCCCCTAATAATTTAATACACAGCACCCCCTAATAGTGTTATACACAGCAGCCCCCTAATAGTTTAATACACAGCACCCCCCTAATAGTTTAATACACAGCACCCCCCTAATAGTGTTATACACAGCACCCCCCTAATAGTGTTATACACAGCACCCCCCTAATAGTTTAATACACAGCACCCCAATAATAGTGTTATACACAGCACCCCCCTAATAGTTTAATACACAGCACCCCCCTAATAGTGTTATACACAGCACCCCCCTAATAGTGTTATACACAGAACCCCCTTAATAGTGTTATACACAGCACCCCCCTAATAGTTTAATAAACAGCACCCCCCTAATAGTGTTATACACAGCACCCCCCTAATAGTGTTATACACAGCACCCCCCTAATAGTTTAATACACAGCACCCCCCTAATAGTGTTATACACAGCACCCCCCTAATAGTTTAATACACAGCACCCCCCTAATAGTTTAATACACAGCACCCCCCTAATAGTTTAATACACAGCACCCCCTAATTGTTTAATACACAGCACCCCCCTAATTGTTTAATACACAGCACCCCCCTTATAATTTAATACACAGCACCCCCTAATAGTGTTATACACAGCACCCCCCTAATAGTTTAATACACAGCACCCCAATAATAGTGTTATACACAGCACCCCCCTAATAGTTTAATACACAGCACCAACCTAATAGTGTTATACACAGCACCCCCCTAATAGTGTTATACACAGCACCCCCCTAATATTGTTATTACACAGCACCCCCCTAATAGTGTTATACACAGCACCCCTAATAGTTTAATACACAGCACCCCCCTAATAGTGTTATACACAGCACCCCCCTAATATTGTTATACACAGCACCCCCCTAATAGTGTTATACACAGCACCCCCCTAATAATTTAATACACAGCACCCCCTAATAGTGTTATACACAGCACCCCCCTAATTGTTTACTACACAGCACCCCCCTAGTAGTGTTATACACAGCACCCCCCTAATAATTTAATACACAGCACCCCCCTAATAGTTTAATACACAGCACCCCCCTAATAGTTTAATACACAGCACCCCCCTAATAATTTAATACACAGCACCCCCTAATAGTGTTATACACAGCACCCCCCTAATAGTTTAATACACAGCACCCCAATAATAGTGTTATACACAGCACCCCCCTAATAGTTTAATACACAGCACCCCCCTAATAGTGTTATACACAGCACCCCCCCTAATAGTGTTATACACAGAACCCCCTTAATAGTGTTATACACAGCACCCCCCCCTAATAGTTTAATACACAGCACCCCCCCTAATAGTGTCATACACAGCACCCCCTAATAGTGTTATACACAGCACCCCCCTAATAGTTTAATACACAGCACCCCCCTAATAGTGTTATACACAGCACCCCCCTAATAGTTTAATACACAGCACCCCCCTAATAGTTTAATACACATCACCCCCCTAATAATTTAATACACAGCACCCCCCTAATAGTGTTATACACAGCACCCCCCTAATTGTTTACTACACAGCACCCCCCTAGTAGTGTTATACACAGCACCCCCCTAATAATTTAATACACAGCACCCCCCTAATAGTTTAATACACAGCACCCCTCTAATAGTTTAATACACAGCACCCCCCTAATAATTTAATACACAGCACCCCCTAATAGTGTTATACACAGCAGCCCCCTAATAGTTTAATACACAGCACCCCCCTAATAGTTTAATACACAGCACCCCCCCTAATAGTGTTATACACAGCACCCCCCTAATAGTGTTATACACAGCACCCCCCTAATAGTTTAATACACAGCACCCCAATAATAGTGTTATACACAGCACCCCCCTAATAGTTTAATACACAGCACCCCCCTAATAGTGTTATACACAGCACCCCCCCTAATAGTGTTATACACAGAACCCCCTTAATAGTGTTATACACAGCACCCCCCTAATAGTTTAATACACAGCACCCCCCTAATAGTGTTATACACAGCACCCCCCCTAATAGGTGTTATACACAGCACCCCCCTAATAGTTTAATACACAGCACCCCCCTAATAGTGTTATACACAGCACCCCCCTAATAGTTTAATACACAGCACCCCCCTAATAGTTTAATACACAACACCCCCCTAATAATTTAATACACAGCACCCCCCTAATACTGTTATACACAGCACCCCCCTAATAGTGTTATACACAGAACCCCCCCTAATAATTTTAATACACAGCACCCCAATAATAGTGTTATACACAGCACCCCCTAATAGTTTAATACACAGCACCCCAATAATAGTGTTATACACAGCACCCCCCTAATAGTTTAATACACAGCACCCCCCTAATTGTTTAATACACAGCACCCCCCTAATTGTTTAATACACAGCACCCCCCTTATAATTTAATACACAGCACCCCCCTAATAGTGTTTATACACAGCACCCCCCCTAATAGTTTAATACACAGCACCCCAATAATAGTGTTATACACAGCACCCCCCTAATAGTTTAATACACAGCACCAAACCTAATAGTGTTATACACAGCACCCCCCTAATAGTGTTATACACAGCACCCCCCTAATATTGTTATACACAGCACCCCCCCTAATAGTGTTATACACAGCACCCCCCTAATAGTTTAATACACAGCACCCCCCTAATAGTGTTATACACAGCACCCCCCTAATATTGTTATACACAGCACCCCCCTAATAGTGTTATACACAGCACCCCCCTAATAATTTAATACACAGCACCCCCCCTAATAGTGTTTTACACAGCACCCCCCTAATTGTTTACTACACAGCACCCCCCTAGTAGTGTTATACACAGCACCCCCCTAATAATTTAATACACAGCACCCCCCTAATAGTTTAATACACAGCACCCCCCTAATAGTTTAATACACAGCACCCCCCTAATAATTTAATACACAGCACCCCCTAATAGTGTTATACACAGCAGCCCCCTAATAGTTTAATACACAGCACCCCCCAAATAGTTTAATACACAGCACCCCCCTAATAGTGTTATACACAGCACCCCCCTAATAGTGTTATACACAGCAACCCCCCCTAATAGTTTAATACACAGCACCCCAATAATAGTGTTATACACAGCACCCCCCTAATAGTTTAATACACAGCACCCCCCTAATAGTGTTATACACAGCACCCCCCCTAATAGTGTTATACACAGAACCCCCTTAATAGTGTTATACACAGCACCCCCCTAATAGTTTAATACACAGCACCCCCCTAATAGTGTCATACACAGCACCCCCCCTAATAGTGTTATACACAGCACCCCCCTAATAGTTTAATACACAGCCCCCCTAATAGTGTTATACACAGCACCCCCCTAATAGTTTAATACACAGCACCCCCCTAATAGTTTAATACACAACACCCCCCTAATAATTTAATACACAGCACCCCCCTAATACTGTTATACACAGCACCCCCCTAATAGTGTTATACAACAGAACCCCCCTAATAATTTAATACACAGCACCCCAATAATAGTGTTATACACAGCACCCCCCTAATAGTTTAATACACAGCACCCCCCAATAGTGTTATACACAGCACCCCCCTAATAGTGTTATACACAGCACCCCCCTAATAGTTTAATACACAGCACCCCCTAATTGTTTAATACACAGCAGCCCCCCTAATTGTTTAATACACAGCACCCCCCTAATAATTTAATATACAGCACCCCCCTAATAGTGTTATACACAGCACCCCCCTAATAGTTTAATACACAGCACCCCAATAATAGTGTAATACACAGCACCCCCCTAATAGTTTAATACACAGCACCAACCTAATAGTGTTATACACAGCACCCCCCTAATAGTGTTATACACAGCACCCCCCTAATATTGTTATACACAGCACACCCCTAATAGTGTTTATTCACAGCACCCCCCTAATAGTTTAATACACAGCACCCCCCTAATAGTGTTATACACAGCACCCCCCTAATAGTGTTATACAAAGCACCCCCCTATTAGTTTAATACACAGCACCCCCCTAATAGTGTTATACACAGCACCCCCCTAATAGTTTAATACAGAGAACCCCCTAATAGTGTTAAACACAGCACCCCAATAATAGTGTTATACACAGCAGCCCCCTAATATTTTAATAGACAGCGCCCCCCTAATAGTGTTATACACAGCACCCCCTAATAGTTTAATACACAGCACCCCCCCTAATAGTTTAATACACAGCACCCCCCTAATAATTTAATACACAGCACTCCCCTAATAGTTTAATACACAGCACCCCCCTAGTAGTGTTATACACAGCACCCCCCTAATAATTTAATACACAGCACCCCCCTAATAGTTTAATACACAGCATCCCCCTAATAGTTTAATACACAGCACCCCCCTAATAGTTTAATACACAGCACCCCCCAATAGTTTAATACACAACACCCCCCTAATAATTTAATACACAGCACCCCCCTAATACTGTTATACACAGCACCCCCCTAATACTGTTATACACAGCACCCCCCTAATAGTGTTATACACAGAACCCCCCTAATAATTTAATACACAGCACCCCAATAATAGTGTTATACACAGCACCCCCCTAATAGTTTAATACACAGCACCCCAATAATAGTGTTATACACAGCACCCCCCTAATAGTTTAATACACAGCACCCCCCCAATAGTGTTATACACAGCACCCCCCTAATAATTTAATACACAGCACCCCCCTAATAGTTTAATACACAGCACCCCCCTAATAGTTTAATACACAGCACCCCCCTAATAGTTTAATACACAGCACCCCCCTAATAATTTAATACACAGCACCCCCTAATAGTGTTATACACAGCAGCCCCCTAATAGTTTAATACACAGCACCCCCCTAATAGTTTAATACACAGCACCCCCTAATAGTTTAATACACAGCACCCCCTAATAGTGTTATACACAGCACCCCCCTAATAGTGTTATACACAGCACCCCCTAAAAGTTTAATACACAGCACCCCCCTAATAGTGTTATACACAACACCCCCCTAATAGTTTAATACACAGCACCCCCCTAATAGTTTAATACACAGCACCCCCCTAATAGTGTTATACACAACACCCCCCTAATAGTGTTATACACAGCACCCCCCTAATAGTTTAATACACAGCACCCCCCTAATAGTGTTATACACAGCACCCCCCTAATAGTTTAATACACAGCACCCCCCTAATAGTTTAATACACAACACCCCCCTAATAATTTAATACACAGCACCCCCCTAATACTGTTATACACAGCACCCCCCTAATAGTGTTATACACAGAACCCCCCTAATAATTTAATAAACAGCACCCCAATAATAGTGTTATACACAGCACCCCCCTAATAGTTTAATACACAGCACCCCAATAATAGTGTTATACACAGCACCCCCCTAATAGTTTAATACATAGCACCCCCCTAATAATTTAATACACAGCACCCCCCTAATAGTGATATACACAGCACCCCCCTAATAGTTTACTACACAGCACCCCCCTAGTAGTGTTATACACAGCACCCCCCTAATAATTTAATCCACAGCACCCCCCTAATAGTTTAATACACAGCACCCCCCTAATAGTTTAATACACAGCATCCCCCTAATAATTTAATACACAGCACCCCCTAATAGTGTTATACACAGCAGCCCCCTAATAGTTTAATACACAGCACCCCCCTAATAGTTTAATACACAGCACCCCCCTAATAGCGTTATACACAGCACCCCCCTAATAGTGTTATACACAGCACCCCTCTAATAGTTTAATACACAGCACCCCAATAATAGTGTTATACACAGCACCCCCCTAATAGTTTAATACACAGCACCCCCCTAATATTGTTATACACAGCACCCCCCTAATAGTGTTATACACAGAACCCCCTTAATAGTGTTATACACAGCACCCCCCTAATAGTTTAATACACAGCACCCCCCTAATAGTGTTATACACAGCACCCCCCTAATAGTGTTATACACAGCACCCCCCTAATAGTTTAATACACAGCACCCCCCTAATAGTGTTATACACAGCACCCCCCTAATAGTTTAATACACAGCACCCCCCTAATAGTTTAATACACAACACCCCCCTAATAATTTAATACACAGCACCCCCCTAATACTGTTATACACAGCACCCCCCTAATAGTGTTATACACAGAACCCCCCTAATATTTTAATACACAGCACCCCAATAATAGTGTTATACACAGCACCCCCCTAATAGTTTAATACACAGCACCCCAATAATAGTGTTATACACAGCACCCCCCTAATAGTTTAATACACAGCACCCCCCCAATAGTGTTATACACAGCACCCCCCTAATAGTGTTATACACAGCACCCCCCTAATAGTTTAATACACAGCACCCCCCTAATTGTTTAATACACAGCACCCCCCTAATTGTTTAATACACAGCACCCCCCTAATAATTTAATACACAGCACCCCCCTAATAGTGTTATACACAGCACCCCCCTAATAGTTTAATACACAGCACCCCAATAATAGTGTTATACACAGCACCCCCCTAATAGTTTAATACACAGCACCCCCCTAATAGTGTTATACACAGCACCCCCCTAATAGTGTTATACACAGCACCCCTCTAATATTGTTATACACAGCACCCCCCTAATAGTTTAATACACAGCACCCCCCTATTAATTTAATACACAGCACCCCCTAATAGTGTTATACACAGCAGCCCCCTAATAGTTTAATACACAGCACCCCCCTAATAGTTTAATACACAGCACCCCCCTAATAGTTTAATTCACAGCACCCCCTAATAGTGTTATACACAGCACCCCCCTAATAGTGTTATACACAGCACCCCCTAAAAGTTTAATACACAGCACCCCCCTAATAGTGTTATACACAACACCCCCCTAATAGTGTTATACACAGCACCCCCCTAATAGTTTAATACACAGCACCCCAATAATAGTGTTATACACAGCACCCCCCTAATAGTTTAATACACAGCACCCCCCTAATAGTGTTATACACAGCACCCCCCTAATAGTGTTATACACAGCACCCCCCTAATAGTTTAATACACAGCACCCCCCTAATAGTGTTATACACAGCACCCCCCTAATAGTGTTATACACAGCACCCCCCTAATAGTTTAATACACAGCACCCCCCTAATAGTTTAATACACAGCACCCCCTAATAATTTAATACACAGCACCCCCCTAATAGTGTTATACACAGCACCCCCCTAATAGTTTAATACACAGCACCCCCCTAATAATTTAATACACAGCACCCCCCTAATAGTTTAATACACAGCACCCCCCTAATAGTTTAATACACAGCACCCCCTAATAGTGTTATACACAGCCCCCCCCCTAATAGTTTAATACACAGCACCCCCCTAATAGTGTTATACACAGAACCCCCCTAATAGTGTTATACACAGCACCCCCCTAATAGTTTAATACACAGCACCCCAATAATAGTGTTATACACAGCACCCCCCTAATAGTTTAATACACAGCACCCCCCTAATAGTGTTATACACAGCACCCCCCTAATAGTGTTATACACAGCACCCCTCTAATATTGTTATACACAGCACCCCCCTAATAGTTTAATACACAGCACCCCCCTATTAATTTAATACACAGCACCCCCTAATAGTGTTATACACAGCAGCCCCCTAATAGTTTAATACACAGCACCCCCCTAATAGTTTAATACACAGCACCCCCCTAATAGTTTAATTCACAGCACCCCCTAATAGTGTTATACACAGCACCCCCCTAATAGTGTTATACACAGCACCCCCTAAAAGTTTAATACACAGCACCCCCCTAATAGTGTTATACACAACACTCCCCTAATAGTGTTATACACAGCACCCCCCTAATAGTTTAATACACAGCACCCCAATAATAGTGTTATACACAGCACCCCCCTAATAGTTTAATACACAGCACCCCCCTAATAGTGTTATACACAGCACCCCCCTAATAGTGTTATACACAGCACCCCCCTAATAGTTTAATACACAGCACCCCCCTAATAGTGTTATACACAGCACCCCCCTAATAGTGTTATACACAGCACCCCCCTAATAGTGTTATACACAGCACCCCCCTAATAGTTTAATACACAGCACCCCCCTAATAGTGTTATACACAGCACCCCCCTAATAGTGTTATACACAGCACCCCCCTAATAGTTTAATACACAGCACCCCCCTAATAGTTTAATACACAGCACCCCCTAATAATTTAATACACAGCACCCCCCTAATAGTGTTATACACAGCACCCCCCTAATAGTTTAATACACAGCACCCCCCTAATAATTTAATACACAGCACCCCCCTAATAGTTTAATACACAGCACCCCCCTAATAGTGTTATACACAACACCCCCCTAATAGTGTTATACACAGCACCCCCCTAATAGTTTAATACACAGCACCCCAATAATAGTGTTATACACAGCACCCCCCTAATAGTTTAATACACAGCACCTCCTAATAGTGTTATACACAGCACCCCCCTAATAGTGTTATACACAGAACCCCCTTAATAGTGTTATACACAGCACCCCCCTAATAGTTAAATACACAGCACCCCCCTAATAGTGTTATACACAGCACCCCCCCTAATAGTGTTATACACAGCACCCCCTAATAGTTTAATACACAGCACCCCAATAATAGTGTTATACACAGCACCCCCTTGATAGTTTAATACACAGCACCCCCCTAATAATTTAATACACAGCACCCCCCTAATAGTGTTATACACAGCACCCCCCTAATAGTTTACTACACAGCACCCCCCTAGTAGTGTTATACACATCACCCCCCTAATAATTTAATACACAGCACCCCCTTAATAGTGTTATACACAGCACCCCCCTAATTGTTTACTACACAGCACCCCCCTAGTAGTGTTATACACAGCACCCCCCTAATAATTTAATACACAGCACCCCCCCTAATACTGTTATACACAGCACCCCCCTAATAGTGTTATACACAGAACCCCCCTAATAATTTAATACACAGCACCCCAATAATAGTGTTATACACAGCACCCCCCTAATAGTTTAATACACAGCACCCCCCTAATAGTTTAATACACAACACCCCCCTAATAATTTAATACACAGCACCCCCCTAATACTGTTATACACAACACCCCCCTAATAGTGTTATACACAGAACCCCCCTAATAATTTAATACACAGCACCCCCCTAATAGTGTTATACACAGCACCCCCCTAATACTGTTATACACAGCACCCCCCTAATAGTGTTATACACAGCACCCCCCTAATAGTTTAATACACAGCACCCCCCTAATAGTGTTATACACAGCACCCCCCTAATAGTGTTATACACAGCACCCCCTAATAGTTTAATACACAGCACCCCCCTAATAGTTTAATACACAGCACCCCCTAATAATTTAATACACAGCACCCCCCTAATAGTGTTATACACAGCACCCCCCTAATAGTTTAATACACAGCACCCCCCTAATAATTTAATACACAGCACCCCCCTAATAGTTTAATACACAGCACCCCCCTAATAGTTTAATACACAGCACCCCCTAATAGTGTTATACACAGCCCCCCCCCTAATAGTTTAATACACAGCACCCCCCTAATAGTGTTATACACAGAACCCCCCTAATAGTGTTATACACAGCACCCCCCTAATAGTTTAATACACAGCACCCCCTAATAGTTTTATACACAGCACCCCCCTAATAGTGTTATACACAGCACCCCCCTAATAGTTTAATACACAGCACCCCCCTAATAATTTAATACACAGCACCCCCTAATAGTGTTATACACAGCAGCCCCCTAATAGTTTAATACACAGCACCCCCCTAATAGTTTATTACACAGCACCCCCCTAATAATTTAATACACAGCACCTCCCTAATAGTGTTATACACAGCAGCCCCCTAATAGTTGAATACACAGCACCCCCCTAATAGTTTAATACACAGCACCCCCCTAATAATTTAATACACAGCACCCCCTAATAGTGTTATACACAGCACCCCCCTAATAGTGTTATACACAGCACCCCCCTAATAGTTTAATACACAGCACCCCCCTAATAGTGTTATACACAACACCCCCCTAATAGTGTTATACACAGCACCCCCCTAATAGTTTAATACACAGCACCCCAATAATAGTGTTATACACAGCACCCCCCTAATAGTTTAAAACACAGCACCCCCCTAATAGTGTTATACACAGCACCCCCCTAATAGTGTTATACACAGCAACCCCCTAATAGTTTAATACACAACACCCCCCTAATAATTTAATACACAGCACCCCCCTAATACTGTTATACACAGCACCCCCCTAATAGTGTTATACACAGAACCCTTCTAATAATTTAATACACAGCACCCCAATAATAGTGTTATACACAGCACCCCCCTAATAGTTTAATACACAGCACCCCAATAATAGTGTTATACACAGCACCCCCCTAATAGTTTAATACACAGCACCCCCCTAATAGTGTTATACACGGCACCCCCCTAATAGTGTTATACACAGCACCCCCCTAATAGTTTAATACACAGCACCCCCCTAATAATTTAATACACAGCACCCCCTAATAGTGTTATACACAGCAGCCCCCTAATAGTTTAATACACAGCACCCCCCTAATAGTTTAATACACAGCACCCCCCTAATAGTGTTATACACAACACCCCCCTAATAGTGTTATACACAGCACCCCCCTAATAGTTTAATACACAGCACCCCAATAATAGTGTTATACACAGCACCCCCCTAATAGTTTAATACACAGCACCCCCCTAATAGTGTTATACACAGCACCCCCCTAATAGTGTTATACACAGAACCCCCTTAATAGTGTTATACACAGCACCCCCCTAATAGTTAAATACACAGCACCCCCCTAATAGTGTTATACACAGCACCCCCCCTAATAGTGTTATACACAGCACCCCCCTAATAGTTTAATACACAGCACCCCAATAATAGTGTTATACACAGCACCCCCTTGATAGTTTAATACACAGCACCCCCCTAATAATTTAATACACAGCACCCCCCTAATAGTGTTATACACAGCACCCCCCTAATAGTTTACTACACAGCACCCCCCTAGTAGTGTTATACACATCACCCCCCTAATAATTTAATACACAGCACCCCCTTAATAGTGTTATACACAGCACCCCCCTAATTGTTTACTACACAGCACCCCCCTAGTAGTGTTATACACAGCACCCCCCTAATAATTTAATACACAGCACCCCCCTAATACTGTTATACACAGCACCCCCCTAATAGTGTTATACACAGAACCCCCCTAATAATTTAATACACAGCACCCCAATAATAGTGTTATACACAGCACCCCCCTAATAGTTTAATACACAGCACCCCCCTAATAGTTTAATACACAACACCCCCCTAATAATTTAATACACAGCACCCCCCTAATACTGTTATACACAGCACCCCCCTAATAGTGTTATACACAGAAAACCCCTAATAATTTAATACACAGCACCCCAATAATAGTGTTATACACAGCACCCCCCTAATAGTTTAATACACAGCACCCCAATAATAGTGTTATACACAGCACCCCCCTAATAGTTTAATACACAGCACCCCTAATAGTGTTATACACAGCACCCCCCCTAATAGTGTTATACACAGCACCCCCCTAATAGTTTAATACACAGCACCCCCTAATTGTTTAATACACAGCACCACCCTAATTGTTTAATACACAGCACCCCCCTAATAATTTAATATACAGCACCCCCCTAATAGTGTTATACACAGCACCCCCCTAATAGTTTAATACACAGCACCCCAATAATAGTGTTATACACAGCACCCCCCTAATAGTTTAATACACAGCACCAACCTAATAGTAATATACACAGCACCCCCCTAATAGTGTTATACACAGCACCCCCCTAATATTGTTATACACAGCACCCCCCTAATAGTGTTATACACAGCACCCCCCTAATAGTTTAATACACAGCACCCCCCTAATAGTGTTATACACAGCACCCCCCTAATAGTGTTATACAAAGCACCCCCCTAATAGTTTAATACACAGCACCCCCCTAATAGTGTTATACACAGCACCCCCCTAATAGTTTAATACAGAGAACCCCCTAATAGTTTAATACACAGCACCCCCCTAATAATTTAATACACAGCACCCCCCTAATAGTTTAATACACAGCACCCCCCTAGTAGTGTTATACACAGCACCCCCCTAATAATTTAATACACAGCACCCCCCTAATAGTTTAATACACAGCACCCTCCTAATAGTTTAATACACAGCACCCCCCAATAGTTTAATACACAACACTCCCCTAATAATTTAATACACAGCACCCCCCCTAATACTGTTATACACAGCACCCCCCTAATACTGTTATACACAGCACCCCCCTAATAGTGTTATACACAGAACCCCCCTAATAATTTAATACACAGCACCCCAATAATAGTGTTATACACAGCACCCCCCTAATAGTTTAATACACAGCACCCCAATAATAGTGTTATACACAGCACCCCCCTAATAGTTTAATACACAGCACCCCCCCAATAGTGTTATACACAGCACCCCCCTAATAGTGTTATAGACAGCACCCCCCTAATTGTTTAATACACAGCACCCCCCTAATTGTTTAATACACAGCACCCCCCTAATAATTTAATACACAGCACCCCCCTAATAGTGTTATACACAGCACCCCCCTAATAGTTTAATACACAGCACCCCAATAATAGTGTTATACACAGCACCCCCCTAATAGTTTAAAACACAGCACCCCCCTAATAGTGTTATACACAGCACCCCCCTAATAGTTTAAAACACAGCACCCCCCCAATAGTGTTATACACAGCACCCCCCTAATAGTGTTATACACAGCACCCCCCTAATAGTTTAATACACAGCACCCCCCTAATTGTTTAATACACAGCACCCCCCTAATTGTTAAATACACAGCACCCCCCTAATAATTTAATACACAGCACCCCCCTAATAGTGTTATACACAGCACCCCCCTAATAGTTTAATACACAGCACCCCAATAATAGTGTTATACACAGCACCCCCCTAATAGTTTAATACACAGCACCCCCCTAATAGTGTTATACACAGCACCCCCCTAATAGTGTTATACACAGAACCCCCCTAATAATTTAATACACAGCACCCCAATAATAGTGTTATACACAGCACCCCCCTAATAGTTTAATACACAGCACCCCAATAATAGTGTTATACACAGCACCCCCCTAATAGTTTAATACACAGCACCCCCCAATAGTGTTATACACAGCACCCCCCTAATAGTGTTATACACAGCACCCTTCTAATAGTTTAATACACAGCACCCCCCTAATTGTTTAATACACAGCACCCCCCTAATATTTTAATACACAGCACCCCCCTAATTGTTTAATACACAGCACCCCCCTAATTGTTTAATACACAGCACCCCCCTAATAATTTAATACACAGCACCCCCCTAATAGTGTTATACACAGCACCCCCCTAATAGTTTAATACACAGCACCCCAATAATAGTGTTATACACAGCACCCCCCTAATAGTTTAATACACAGCACCAACCTAATAGTGTTATACACAGCACCCCCCTACTAGTGTTATACACAGCACCCCCCTAATATTGTTATACACAGCACCCCCCTAATAGTGTTATACACAGCACCCCCCTAATAGTTTAATACACAGCACCCCCTAATAGTGTTATACACAGCACCCCCCTAATATTGTTATACAAAGCACCCCCTAATAGTTTAATACACAGCACCCCCCTAATAGTGTTATACACAGCACCCCCCTAATAGTTTAATACAGAGAACCCCCTAATAGTGTTAAACACAGCACCCCAATAATAGTGTTATACACAGCAGCCCCCTAATATTTTAATAGACAGTGCCCCCCTAATAGTGTTATACACAGAACCCCCCTAATAATTTAATACACAGCACCCCAATAATAGTGTTATACACAGCACCCCCTAATAGTTTAATACACAGCACCCCAATAATAGTGTTATACACAGCACCCCCCTAATAGTTTAATACACAGCACCCCCCCAATAGTGTTATACACAGCACCCCCCTAATAGTGTTATACACAGCACCCCCCTAATAGTTTAATACACAGCACCCCCTAATTGTTTAATACACAGCACCACCCTAATTGTTTAATACACAGCACCCCCCTAATAATTTAATATACAGCACCCCCCTAATAGTGTTATACACAGCACCCCCCTAATAGTTTAATACACAGCACCCCAATAATAGTGTTATACACAGCACCCCCCTAATAGTTTAATACACAGCACCAACCTAATAGTAATATACACAGCACCCCCCTAATAGTGTTATACACAGCACCCCCCTAATATTGTTATACACAGCACCCCCCTAATAGTGTTATACACAGCACCCCCCTAATAGTTTAATACACAGCACCCCCCTAATAGTGTTATACACAGCACCCCCCTAATAGTGTTATACAAAGCACCCCCCCTAATAGTTTAATACACAGCACCCCCCTAATAGTGTTATACACAGCACCCCCCTAATAGTTTAATACAGAGAACCCCCTAATAGTTTAATACACAGCACCCCCCTAATAATTTAATACACAGCACCCCCCTAATAGTTTAATACACAGCACCCCCCTAGTAGTGTTATACACAGCACCCCCCTAATAATTTAATACACAGCACCCCCCTAATAGTTTAATACACAGCACCCCCCTAATAGTTTAATACACAGCACCCCCCAATAGTTTAATACACAACACCCCCCTAATAATTTAATACACAGCACCCCCCTAATACTGTTATACACAGCACCCCCCTAATACTGTTATACACAGCACCCCCCCTAATAGTGTTATACACAGAACCCCCCTAATAATTTAATACACAGCACCCCAATAATAGTGTTATACACAGCACCCCCCTAATAGTTTAATACACAGCACCCCAATAATAGTGTTATACACAGCACCCCCCTAATAGTTTAATACACAGCACCCCCCCAATAGTGTTATACACAGCACCCCCCTAATTGTTTAATACACAGCACCCCCCTAATAATTTAATACACAGCACCCCCCTAATAGTGTTATACACAGCACCCCCTAATAGTTTAATACACAGCACCCCAATAATAGTGTTATACACAGCACCCCCCTAATAGTTTAAAACACAGCACCCCCCTAATAGTGTTATACACAGCACCCCCCTAATAGTTTAAAACACAGCACCCCCCCAATAGTGTTATACACAGCACCCCCCTAATAGTGTTATACACAGCACCCCCCTAATAGTTTAATACACAGCACCCCCCTAATTGTTTAATACACAGCACCCCCCTAATTGTTAAATACACAGCACCCCCCTAATAATTTAATACACAGCACCCCCCTAATAGTGTTATACACAGCACCCCCCTAATAGTTTAATACACAGCACCCCAATAATAGTGTTATACACAGCACCCCCCTAATAGTTTAATACACAGCACCCCCCTAATAGTGTTATACACAGCACCCCCCTAATAGTGTTATACACAGAACCCCCCTAATAATTTAATACACAGCACCCCAATAATAGTGTTATACACAGCACCCCCCTAATAGTTTAATACACAGCACCCCAATAATAGTGTTATACACAGCACCCCCCTAATAGTTTAATACACAGCACCCCCCAATAGTGTTATACACAGCACCCCCCTAATAGTGTTATACACAGCACCCTTCTAATAGTTTAATACACAGCACCCCCCTAATTGTTTAATACACAGCACCCCCCTAATATTTTAATACACAGCACCCCCCTAATTGTTTAATACACAGCACCCCCCTAATTGTTTAATACACAGCACCCCCCTAATAATTTATTACACAGCACCCCCCTAATAGTGTTATACACAGCACCCCCCTAATAGTTTAATACACAGCACCCCAATAATAGTGTTATACACAGCACCCCCCTAATAGTTTAATACACAGCACCAACCTAATAGTGTTATACACAGCACCCCCCTACTAGTGTTATACACAGCACCCCCCTAATATTGTTATACACAGCACCCCCCTAATAGTGTTATACACAGCACCCCCCTAATAGTTTAATACACAGCACCCCCTAATAGTGTTATACACAGCACCCCCCTAATATTGTTATACAAAGCACCCCCTAATAGTTTAATACACAGCACCCCCCTAATAGTGTTATACACAGCACCCCCCTAATAGTTTAATACAGAGAACCCCCTAATAGTGTTAAACACAGCACCCCAATAATAGTGTTATACACAGCAGCCCCCTAATATTTTAATAGACAGTGCCCCCCTAATAGTGTTATACACAGCACCCCCCTAATAGTTTAATACACAGCACCCCCCCTAATAGTTTAATACACAGCACCCCCCTAATAATTTAATACACAGCACCCCCCTAATAGTTTAATACACAGCACCCCCCTAGTAGTGTTATACACAGCACCCCCCTAATAATTTAATACACAGCACCCCCTTAATAGTTTAATACACAGCACCCCCCTAATAGTTTAATACACAGCACCCCCCTAATAGTTTAATACACAGCACCCCCCTAATAGTTTAATACACAACACCCCCCCTAGTAATTTAATACACAGCACCCCCCTAATACTGTTATACACAGCACCCCCCTAATAGTGTTATACACAGAACCCCCCTAATAATTTAATACACAGCACCCCAATAATAGTGTTATACACAGCACCCCCCTAATAGTTTAATACACAGCACCCCAATAATAGTGTTATACACAGCACCCCCCTAATAGTTTAATACACAGCACCCCCCCAATAGTGTTATACACAGCACCCCCCCTAATAGTGTTATACACAGCACCCCCCTAATAGTTTAATACACAGCACTCCCCTAATTGTTTAATACACAGCACCCCCCTAATTGTTTAATACACAGCACCCCCCTAATAATTTAATACACAGCACCCCAATAATAGTGTTATACACAGCACCCCCCTAATAGTTTAATACACAGCACCCCAATAATAGTGTTATACACAGCACCCCCCTAATAGTTTAATACACAGCACCCCCCTAATAGTGTTATACACAGCACCCCCCTAATAGTTTAATACACAGCACCCCCCTAATTGTTTAATACACAGCACCCCCCTAATTGTTTAATACACAGCACCCCCCTAATATTTAATACACAGCACCCCCCTAATAGTGTTATACACAGCACCCCACTAATAGTTTAATACACAGCACCCCAATAATAGTGTTATACACAGCACCCCCCTAATATTTTAATACACAGCACCCCCCTAATAGTGTTATACACAGCACCCCCCTAATAGTGTTATACACAGCACCCCCCTAATAGTGTTATACACAGCACCCCACTAATAGTTTAATACACAGCACCCCAATAATAGTGTTATACACAGCACCCCCCTAATATTTTAATACACAGCACCCCCCTAATAGTGTTATACACAGCACCCCCCTAATAGTGTTATACACAGCACCCCCCTAATAGTTTAATACACAGCACCCCCCTAATGGTGTTATACACAGAACCCCCCTAATATTTTAATACACAGCACCCCAATAATAGTGTTATACACAGCACCCCCCTAATAGTTTAATACACAGCACCCCAATAATAGTGTTATACACAGCACATCCCTAATAGTTTAATACACAGCACCCCCCAATAGTGTTATACACAGCACCCCCCTAATAGTGTTATACACAGCACCCCCCTAATAGTTTAATACACAGCACCCCCTAATTGTTTAATACACAGCACACCCCTAATTGTTTAATACACAGCACCCCCTAATAATTTAATACACAGCACCCCCCTAATAGTGTTATACACAGCACCCCCCTAAGAGTTTAATACACAGCACCAACCTAATAGTGTTATACACAGCAACCCCCTAATAGTGTTATACACAGCACCCCCCTAATATTGTTATACACAGCACCCCCCTAATAGTGTTATACACAGCACCCCCCTAATAGTTTAATACACAGCACCCCCCTAATAGTGTTATACAAAGCACCCCCCTAATAGTTTAATACACAGCACCCCCCTAATAGTGTTATACACAGCACCCCCCTAATAGTGTTATACAAAGCACCCCAATAATAGTGTTATACACAGCACCCCCCTAATAGTTTAATACACAGCACCCCAATAATAGTGTTATACACAGCACCCCCCTAATAGTTTAATACACAGCACCCCCCCCAATAGTGTTATACACAGCACCCCCCTAATAGTGTTATACACAGCACCCCCCTAATAGTTTAATACACAGCACCCCCCTAATTGTTTAATACACTGCACCCCCCTAATTGTTTAATACACAGCACCCCCCTAATAATTTAATACACAGCACCCCCCTAATAGTGTTATACACAGCACCCCCCTAATAGTTTAATACACAGCACCCCAATAATAGTGTTATACACAGCACCCCCCTAATAGTTTAATACACAGCACCAACCTAATAGTGTTATACACAGCACCCCCCTAATAGTTTAATACACAGCACCCCCCTAATAGTTTAATACACAGCACCCCCTAATAGTGTTATACACAGCACCCCCCTAATAGTTTAATACACAGCACCCCCCTAATAGTGTTATACACAGAACCCCCCTAATAATGTTATACACAGCACCCCCCTAATAGTATTATACACAGCACCCCCCTAATAGTGTTATACACAGCACCCCCCCTAATAGTTTAATACACAGCACCCCCCTAATAATTTAATACACAGCACCCCCCTAATAGTGTTATACACAGCACCCCCCCTAATAGTTTAATACACAGCACCCCCCTAATAGTTTAATACACATCACCCCCCTAATAATTTAATACACAGCACCCCCCTAATAGTGTTATACACAGCACCCCCCTAATTGTTTACTACACAGCACCCCCCTAGTAGTGTTATACACAGCACCCCCCTAATAATTTAAAACACAGCACCCCCCTAATAGTTTAATACATAGCACCCCCCTAATAGTTTAATACACAGCACCCCCCTAATAATTTAATACACAGCACCCCCTAATAGTGTTATACACAGCAGCCCCCTAATAGTTTAATACACAGCACCCCCCTAATAGTTTAATACACAGCACCCCCCTAATAGTGTTATACACAGCACCCCCCTAATAGTTTAATACACAGCACCCCCCTAATAGTTTAATACACAGCACCCCAATAATAGTGTTATACACAGCACCCCCTAATAGTTTAATACACAGCACCCCCCTAATAGTGTTATACACAGCACCTCCCTAATAGTGTTATACACAGAACCACCTTAATAGTGTTATACACAGCACCCCCCTAATAGTTTAATACACAGCACCCCCCAAATAGTGTTATACACAGCACCCCCCTAATAGTGTTATACACAGCACCCCCCTAATAGTTTAATACACAGCACCCCCCTAATAGTGTTATACACAGCACCCCCCTAATAGTTTAATACACAGCACCCCCCTAATAGTTTAATACACAACACCCCCCTAATAATTTAATACACAGCACCCCCCCTAATACTGTTATACACAGCACCCCCCTAATAGTGTTATACACAGAACCCCCCTAATAATTTAATACACAGCACCCCAATAATAGTGTTATACACAGCACCCCCCTAATAGTTTAATACACAGCACCCCAATAATAGTGTTATACACAGCACCCCCCTAATAGTTTAATACACAGCACCCCCCTAATAGTGTTATACACAGCACCCCCCTAATAGTTTAATACACAGCACCCCCCTAATTGTTTAATACACAGCACCCCCCTAATTGTTTAATACACAGCACCCCCTAATAATTTAATACACAGCACCCCCCTAATAGTGTTATACACAGCACCCCCCTAATAGTTTAATACACAGCACCCCAATAATAGTGTTATACACAGCACCCCCCTAATAGTTTAATACACAGCACCCCCCTAATAGTGTTATACACAGCACCCCCCTAATAGTGTTATACACAGCACCCCCCTAATATTGTTATACACAGCACCCCCCTAATAGTGTTATACACAGCACCCCCCTAATAGTTTAATACACAGCACCCCCCTAATAGTGTTATACACAGCACCCCCCTAATAGTTTAATACACAGCACCCCAATAATAGTGTTATACACAGCACCCCCCTAATAGTTTAATACACAGCACCCCCCTAATAGTGTTATACACAGCACCCCCCTAATAGTGTTATACACAGAACCCCCCTAATAATTTAATACACAGCACCCCAATAATAGTGTTATACACAGCACCCCCCCTAATAGTTTAATACACAGCACCCCAATAATAGTGTTATACACAGCACCCCCCTAATAGTTTAATACACAGCACCCCCCAATAGTGTTATACACAGCACCCCCCTAATAGTGTTATACACAGCACCCTTCTAATAGTTTAATACACAGCACCCCCCTAATTGTTTAATACACAGCACCCCCCTAATATTTTAATACACAGCACCCCCCTAATTGTTTAATACACAGCACCCCCCTAATTGTTTAATACACAGCACCCCCCTAATAATTTAATACACAGCACCCCCCTAATAGTGTTATACACAGCACCCCCCTAATAGTTTAATACACAGCACCCCAATAATAGTGTTATACACAGCACCCCCCTAATAGTTTAATACACAGCACCAACCTAATAGTGTTATACACAGCACCCCCCTACTAGTGTTATACACAGCACCCCCCTAATATTGTTATACACAGCACCCCCCTAATAGTGTTATACACAGCACCCCCCTAATAGTTTAATACACAGCACCCCCTAATAGTGTTATACACAGCACCCCCCTAATATTGTTATACAAAGCACCCCCTAATAGTTTAATACACAGCACCCCCCTAATAGTGTTATACACAGCACCCCCCTAATAGTTTAATACAGAGAACCCCCTAATAGTGTTAAACACAGCACCCCAATAATAGTGTTATACACAGCAGCCCCCTAATATTTTAATAGACAGTGCCCCCCTAATAGTGTTATACACAGCACCCCCCTAATAGTTTAATACACAGCACCCTCCTAATAGTTTAATACACAGCACCCCCCTAATAATTTAATACACAGCACCCCCCTAATAGTTTAATACACAGCACCCCCCTAGTAGTGTTATACACAGCACCCCCCTAATAATTTAATACACAGCACCCCCCTAATAGTTTAATACACAGCACCCCCCTAATAGTTTAATACACAGCACCCCCCTAATAGTTTAATACACAGCACCCCCCTAATAGTTTAATACACAACACCCCCCTAATAATTTAATACACAGCACCCCCCTAATACTGTTATACACAGCACCCCCCTAATAGTGTTATACACAGAACCCCCCTAATAATTTAATACACAGCACCCCAATAATAGTGTTATACACAGCACCCCCCTAATAGTTTAATACACAGCACCCCAATAATAGTGTTATACACAGCACCCCCCTAATAGTTTAATACACAGCACCCCCCCAATAGTGTTATACACAGCACCCCCCTAATAGTGTTATACACAGCACCCCCCTAATAGTTTAATACACAGCACTCCCCTAATTGTTTAATACACAGCACCCCCCTAATTGTTTAATACACAGCACCCCCCTAATAATTTAATACACAGCACCCCAATAATAGTGTTATACACAGCACCCCCCTAATAGTTTAATACACAGCACCCCAATAATAGTGTTATACACAGCACCCCCCTAATAGTTTAATACACAGCACCCCCCTAATAGTGTTATACACAGCACCCCCCTAATAGTTTAATACACAGCACCCCCCTAATTGTTTAATACACAGCACCCCCCTAATTGTTTAATACACAGCACCCCCCTAATATTTAATACACAGCACCCCCCTAATAGTGTTATACACAGCACCCCACTAATAGTTTAATACACAGCACCCCAATAATAGTGTTATACACAGCACCCCCCTAATAGTTTAATACACAGCACCCCCCTAATAGTGTTATACACAGCACCCCCCTAATAGTGTTATACACAGCACCCCCCTAATATTGTTATACACAGCACCCCCCTAATAGTGTTATACACAGCACCCCCCTAATAGTTTAATACACAGCACCCCCCTAATAGTGTTATACACAGAACGCCCCTAATAGTGTTATACAAAGCACCCCCCTAATAGTTTAATACACAGCACCCCCCTAATAGTGTTATACACAGCACCCCCCTAATAGTTTAATACACAGCACCCCCCTAATAGTGTTATACACAGAACCCCCCTAATATTTTAATACACAGCACCCCAATAATAGTGTTATACACAGCACCCCCCTAATAGTTTAATACACAGCACCCCAATAATAGTGTTATACACAGCACATCCCTAATAGTTTAATACACAGCACCCCCCAATAGTGTTATACACAGCACCCCCCCTAATAGTGTTATACACAGCACCCCCCTAATAGTTTAATACACAGCACCCCCTAATTGTTTAATACACAGCACACCCCTAATTGTTTAATACACAGCACCCCCTAATAATTTAATACACAGCACCCCCCTAATAGTGTTATACACAGCACCCCCCTAAGAGTTTAATACACAGCACCAACCTAATAGTGTTATACACAGCAACCCCCCTAATAGTGTTATAAACAGCACCCCCCTAATATTGTTATACACAGCACCCCCCTAATAGTGTTATACACAGCACCCCCCTAATAGTTTAATACACAGCACCCCCCTAATAGTGTTATACACAGCACCCCCCTAATAGTGTTATACAAAGCACCCCCCTAATAGTTTAAATACACAGCACCCCCCCTAATAGTGTTATACACAGCACCCCCCTAATAGTGTTATACAAAGCACCCCCAATAATAGTGTTATACACAGCACCCCCCTAATAGTTTAATACACAGCACCCCAATAATAGTGTTATACACAGCACCCCCCTAATAGTTTAATACACAGCACCCCCCCAATAGTGTTATACACAGCACCCCCCTAATAGTGTTATACACAGCACCCCCCTAATAGTTTAATACACAGCACCCCCCTAATTGTTTAATACACTGCACCCCCCTAATTGTTTAATACACAGCACCCCCCTAATAATTTAATACACAGCACCCCCCTAATAGTGTTATACACAGCACCCCCCTAATAGTTTAATACACAGCACCCCAATAATAGTGTTATACACAGCACCCCCCTAATAGTTTAATACACAGCACCAACCTAATAGTGTTATACACAGCACCCCCCTAATAGTTTAATACACAGCACCCCCCTAATAGTTTAATACACAGCACCCCCTAATAGTGTTATACACAGCACCCCCCTAATAGTTTAATACACAGCACCCCCCTAATAGTGTTATACACAGAACCCCCCTAATAATGTTATACACAGCACCCCCCTAATAGTATTATACACAGCACCCCCCTAATAGTGTTATACACAGCACCCCCCTAATAGTTTAATACACAGCACCCCCCTAATAATTTAATACACAGCACCCCCCTAATAGTGTTATACACAGCACCCCCCTAATAGTTTAATACACAGCACCCCCCCTAATAGTTTAATACACATCACCCCCCTAATAATTTAATACACAGCACCCCCCTAATAGTGTTATACACAGCACCCCCCTAATTGTTTACTACACAGCACCCCCCTAGTAGTGTTATACACAGCACCCCCCTAATAATTTAAAACACAGCACCCCCCTAATAGTTTAATACATAGCACCCCCCTAATAGTTTAATACACAGCACCCCCCTAATAATTTAATACACAGCACCCCCTAATAGTGTTATACACAGCAGCCCCCTAATAGTTTAATACACAGCACCCCCCTAATAGTTTAATACACAGCACCCCCCTAATAGTGTTATACACAGCACCCCCCTAATAGTTTAATACACAGCACCCCCCTAATAGTTTAATACACAGCACCCCAATAATAGTGTTATACACAGCACCCCCCTAATAGTGTTATACACAGCACCCCCCTAATAGTGTTATACACAGAACCACCTTAATAGTGTTATACACAGCACCCCCCTAATAGTTTAATACACAGCACCCCCCAAATAGTGTTATACACAGCACCCCCCTAATAGTGTTATACACAGCACCCCCTAATAGTTTAATACACAGCACCCCCCTAATAGTGTTATACACAGCACCCCCCTAATAGTTTAATACACAGCACCCCCCTAATAGTTTAATACACAACACCCCCCTAATAATTTAATACACAGCACCCCCCCCCTAATACTGTTATACACAGCACCCCCCTAATAGTGTTATACACAGAACCCCCCTAATAATTTAATACACAGCACCCCAATAATAGTGTTATACACAGCACCCCCCTAATAGTTTAATACACAGCACCCCAATAATAGTGTTATACACAGCACCCCCCTAATAGTTTAATACACAGCACCCCCCTAATAGTGTTATACACAGCACCCCCCTAATAGTTTAATACACAGCACCCCCCTAATTGTTTAATACACAGCACCCCCCTAATTGTTTAATACACAGCACCCCCTAATAATTTAATACACAGCACCCCCCTAATAGTGTTATACACAGCACCCCCCCTAATAGTTTAATACACAGCACCCCAATAATAGTGTTATACACAGCACCCCCCTAATAGTTTAATACACAGCACCCCCCTAATAGTGTTATACACAGCACCCCCCTAATAGTGTTATACACAGCACCCCCCTAATATTGTTATACACAGCACCCCCCTAATAGTGTTATACACAGCACCCCCCTAATAGTTTAATACACAGCACCCCCCTAATAGTGTTATACACAGCACCCCCCTAATAGTGTTATACAAAGCACCCCCCTAATAGTTTAATACACAGCACCCCCCTAATAGTGTTATACACAGCACCCCCCTAATAGTTTAATACACAGCACCCCCCTAATAGTGTTATACACAGCACCCCCCTAATAGTGTTATACACAGAACCCCCCTAATAATTTAATACACAGCACCCCAATAATAGTGTTATACACAGCACCCCCCTAATAGTTTAATACACAGCACCCCAATAATAGTGTTATACACAGCACATCCCTAATAGTTTAATACACAGCACCCCCCAATAGTGTTATACACAGCACCCCCCTAATAGTGTTATACACAGCACCCCCCTAATAGTTTAATACACAGCACCCCCTAATTGTTTAATACACAGCACACCCCTAATTGTTTAATACACAGCACCCCCTAATAATTTAATACACAGCACCCCCCTAATAGTGTTATACACAGCACCCCCCTAAGAGTTTAATACACAGCACCAACCTAATAGTGTTATACACAGCAACCCCCTAATAGTGTTATACACAGCACCCCCCTAATATTGTTATACACAGCACCCCCCTAATAGTGTTATACACAGCACCCCCCTAATAGTTTAATACACAGCACCCCCCTAATAGTGTTATACACAGCACCCCCCTAATAGTGTTATACAAAGCACCCCCCTAATAGTTTAATACACAGCACCCCCCCTAATAGTGTTATACACAGCACCCCCCTAATAGTGTTATACAAAGCACCCCAATAATAGTGTTATACACAGCACCCCCCTAATAGTTTAATACACAGCACCCCAATAATAGTGTTATACACAGCACCCCCCCTAATAGTTTAATACACAGCACCCCCCCAATAGTGTTATACACAGCACCCCCCTAATAGTGTTATACACAGCACCCCCCTAATAGTTTAATACACAGCACCCCCCTAATTGTTTAATACACTGCACCCCCCTAATTGTTTAATACACAGCACCCCCCTAATAATTTAATACACAGCACCCCCCTAATAGTGTTATACACAGCACCCCCCTAATAGTTTAATACACAGCACCCCAATAATAGTGTTATACACAGCACCCCCCCTAATAGATTAATACACAGCACCAACCTAATAGTGTTATACACAGCACCCCCCTAATAGTTTAATACACAGCACCCCCCTAATAGTTTAATACACAGCACCCCCTAATAGTGTTATACACAGCACCCCCCTAATAGTTTAATACACAGCACCCCCCTAATAGTGTTATACACAGAACCCCCCTAATAATGTTATACACAGCACCCCCCTAATAGTATTATACACAGCACCCCCCTAATAGTGTTATACACAGCACCCCCCTAATAGTTTAATACACAGCACCCCCCTAATAATTTAATACACAGCACCCCCCTAATAGTGTTATACACAGCACCCCCCTAATAGTTTAATACACAGCACCCCCCTAATAGTTTAATACACATCACCCCCCTAATAGTTTAATACACAGCACCCCCCTAATAATTTAATACACAGCACCCCCTAATAGTGTTATACACAGCAGCCCCCTAATAGTTTAATACACAGCACCCCCCTAATAGTTTAATACACAGCACCCCCCTAATAGTGTTATACACAGCACCCCCCTAATAGTTTAATACACAGCACCCCCCTAATAGTTTAATACACAGCACCCCAATAATAGTGTTATACACAGCACCCCCCTAATAGTTTAATACACAGCACCCCCCTAATAGTGTTATACACAGCACCCCCCTAATAGTGTTATACACAGAACCCACCTTAATAGTGTTATACACAGCACCCCCCTAATAGTTTAATACACAGCACCCCCCAAATAGTGTTATACACAGCACCCCCCTAATAGTGTTATACACAGCACCCCCCTAATAGTTTAATACACA